>NW_028289061.1:0-152728 GCF_059628265.1 Tinamus guttatus | reverse complement strand
GATAGATGCTCCAGTTCCTTCATCATGCCTGCCACCAATTCCCCGTGCCACCAGCCCTGCGGCTGCTTGGGAGCCACCCAGAGCCCTCCGCGCACCTCTGGCGTCAGCCCCTTCCCAGCAGCTGCGCTCTGCCTCGCAGGGGCACTGCGGCATGCCAGCAAGCAAGCTTGGACAGCACCAAGATGCTCCTTTGGGCTGCAGCACTTTGGTGGCAGGGGTTGCACTGCTTGCTTTTGGAGGGTTTCCATCAATGGGAGGGCTACACCTGGCAGCACCTTGCCCAAAGGCACCTAGCGTATCCTTTCCCAAAGGCTGGGAATTCACCTCTGTTAGGAAGTGACTCTTTTACCCCAGTGCTGGGCAGAGATGCAGCAGCTGCAGGTCCCTGCTGCGGCTGAGGGCACATTTGTGCCTGCTCTGCCCTCTGCAGCCCTAGGCAGCAGTGGCAGGGCAACCAGTGCAGATGCCGCACCAAGGCTGCTCTCAGCCACAGCACATGGCGCCTGCAAGGTGCGCGGCAGGACAAGAGAAGGAGCCCAACAGCGCACCTGGGGCTCCCAGGACACCACCAACTCGCAAGGGCTCTGCTGAGGACATGCACACCTGGCCCCGGGGCACAACGGCCCTTTGCGCTCATTGCGCTACCAAGGAACACGTCTCAACCATGGAAAACAAAACTTTCTCTAGTTCGTGGGGCTGTAAGGGTGGTAGTGGAGCAGGGAAGAAAGAGCAAGGCGTTCAAGGCTGCTTGCAGGGGTGGAAGCAGAGCCCCAAGTGGAGCCCGGCCTCTGGGCAGGCAGCCGCCAGCAGCACCATGGGGCTGCGTGAGGAGACCTCCTTGGCACCCAGCAAGCCCAAGGCCACGCACTGCTCTCTGTCGCCAGGCTCAGCAGTGCCAGGGGGAGTCCAGCACACGCAGACCCTTCCTCACGGCAGCCCCCCTGGCCCCTGCCGCTGCACTCCTCCCCCCACGCAGCAGTGGAACATCCCAGAGGGGCAGTTATCGCCACGGGAACACGGATGCTTTCCAGGGCTGCGCCTCACAGTGGCCCCAGTGCTGGCCACGCAGCAGCAAGGCCAGGTGAGCAGCAGGGCCGCGCAGCACCAGGGGCCACCCATGGTGCCCACAAGATGCAGGGGAGCTGCGGGGCTGCAGGGCAGCCTGCGCGATGCCTCCCAGGGGAGGCCACAAAGCCACCGCGCGACACTTGGTGCTCATGGCTGCAAATGTAAACAATTCCATTCTGTTGCAGACTCAGGACATTGAAAAAAAATGAATAAATGTGAAGTCGAAGAAATGGAATGGGAGAGCTCAGTGCAGGTACTGTGCGTGCAGGCAGAGGCTGCGCGGGGACGGCTGGCGCTTGGCTCTGCGAGAGCAGCCGCAGGGCTGGTGGCAGAGGTGGCAGGGAGCTCTGGCAGGCCTGGGTGCTGGGGCAGAGCTGTGCCAGGGCCAGGAGTGGCCAAGGCCTCGGGGGCTGCTGCCTGAGCCTGGCGCCCTGGCTCTGCGCACCGCCTGCCCCGCGCACGCAGGGGACACGAGGCCCCGCGCACAGAGCCAGCGCTGCCACCATGACCGTCCCCACAAGCTCTCCTGCTCTCTTCCAGAGTTGGGGCACCCTCAATCGTGTCGGCTGCAATGACGAGGAGCCCATGGAATGGGAGAGTTCAACCTGCAGGCTCCAGGTATTGCCCGTGCTGCCAGTTGTGCAGGGAAAACTGGGGCTCAGCCTGGCCCCTTTCCACTTTCCTGCTTCCCGCTGTAAGAGGAACCGTGGGGCCAGAGCCACCCACCTCTGTGATCTGTCCTGAAAATGCTTCCTTCTCTCTTACAGGCTCCACATATGGATGGGGGGCTGTCAGGAAACGAGTCGGAGCCAATGGAGTGGCTCAGTTATGGTAGCAGCCAGGTACAGTCCTTGCAGCCACTGGAGGCCCTATCCTTCCTCTTCCCCACGCACCATCCCCACCAAGGTCTCCTGCTCTCTTCCAGATGATGGGGAACAATGGCCTGGTTGGCTGCAGTGCAGACGAGTCCATGGACTGGGAGAGCTCTGTGTGCAGCCCCCAGGTATGGCCCCTGCTGCCGGCTGCACGGGCAGAGCTGGGGCTGTGCCCGGCCCCTTGGCGCTGCTCCGCGCTGCCTTTGGGGAGCAGCCGCGCGGGAGCCTGGCCCAGGTGTGCGGGCGCTCTGGCGGGCTGCGGCGCCGGGGCAGAGCTGCACAGGGCGCAGGAGCGCCCAAGGCCTGGGCACCTGCTGCCTCAGCCCCTCTGCCGGCCTCTGGGCTGCGCTGGCCACACCAAGCCTCTGCCAGGGCACCAATGACGGCAGCGCTGCTGCCAAAGAGCCCGCGCAGCCGCCAAAGAGCCTCTGCTCCACGGGAGCCCCCGAGATGCTCCTCGGCCCTGCTCACACCTCCTTTTCCCTTGCAGGCCAAGCTCCCCTTCACCCTGGCTGCTGCTGGGAAGCGCTGGGCACGAGGACTCCGTCCCTAGACTATTGCATTTTTTTCTTTGTAGTGTCACAGTAGTTCTTAGATGTTGATATTGTTGATACTGTTTTTCATATTGTTGTTGTTACTGTTATTGTTGTTGTAATTGTTATTGTTGTCGTTATTTTTGTTATTGTTATTCTTTTTTGTTGTTGTTTAAATATATATTCCTGTATCATTGCTCATATGTTGCGTATTTTTTCCAAGTGAGCTCAGGCACAAAAGGCATCCCCACCACAGGTCTGTGTGTGGAGCCCTGTGTGCACCAGGGACAGGGGAGCAAAAAGTTCCTTCTGGGACTTCCTTTCACATGTGGCGGTGGGGATGCCCAAAGGGGAAAAAAACCCAGCCCCACCATGGGGCAGCTCTCAACTCTCCGGGTGCTGCACACAACATGTCCCCGCAGTGCCCAAGCCACAGGCAAAGGGAAGCTGTCACACCCCAGGGACACGGGGTCTGGAGATGCAGGGACAAACTCCCCAAGCCCCTGGGGGACACAGGGCCCCGCAGGGCTGGGACAGGCTCAGGGACCGTGTCACAGGGTCAGTGTCCCTGGAGGCGGCTGGTGCAGAAATGGGCTGCTGCCAGGAAGGGCCCCGTGCTGGGGACCACGGTGGAGGCTGCTCTGTCCCTCTGCTGTCTGCAGGGCCATCTGCCAGCTGCTCATGGTGACAATTTTGTGCCATGGGAGAAGAGGCCTTACAGCCTGACAAAACCCCACCGCTGCCCTTCCAACATCGCTGCTGCCCTGAGTGCCCACGGAGCCCTCCCCGGTCACACAGTCACACAGTGCTTGACGTTGGAAGGGACCTCTCCACATCATCAGTCCAAGCCGCCCCTGCACAAGCAGGGAACCCTACAGCGTGTTGCACAGGATCACACTCAGGAGGGTTTGGAAGATCTCTAAAGAAGGAGCCTGCATAACCTCGCTGAACACCCGCTTCCAGTGCTCCGTCACCCTAACAGGCAAAAAGCTCTTCCTCATATGCACATTGAAAGTGTGTTGCAATTTGTACACATTGAAACTGTGTTGCAATTTGCACCCTCTAGCCCTTGGGCTGTTGCTGGGCTCCACCAAGAAGAGTTTGGCCCTGTCCTTTTTACATCCTCGCCTCAGCTCCTTGTACCTCTTGATAAGTTTCCCTGTCACTCTTGTCTTCCCCAGGATAAACAGGCCCAGCTTGCTTACTCTTTCCTCATAACATAGATGCTCCAGTTCCTTCATCATCTTTGTGGCAATAAGCTGGTCACTTTCTGCAAGTTCCACAGCCCTCTTGTCCTGTGGAGCCCACAATATTTCTGCCCATAAGAGTTCAGGTGTGGCCTGAGCAGAGCTGAGGAGAGGGGCACGATCAGCCCCCTCCATCTGCTGCCAACACTCCTCCTCATGCAGGCCAGCATCCCTCTGGCCATCCTTGACACAAGGGCACATTGCTGCCTCCTGCTTGACCTGTTGTCAAGCAGACCTCCCAAACCCCTCTCCATAGAGCTGCTTTCCAGCAGCTCCACCCCTAATCTGTACTGGAGCCTCAAGCTATTTCCTCCCCCAGTGCAGGACCCTGCACTTGCCTTTCTTCAGTCTCAGGAGGTTCCTCTCTGCCCAACTCTCCTGCCTCTGCAGCTCCCTCTCAAAGGCAGCGCAGCTCTCAGGAGTGTCGGCCACTGCGGCCAGCTTTGTCTCATGTGCACACTTGCTGAGAGGGCACTCTGTCACCTCCTGCAAGGCACTGAGCAAATAGGTGAATAGCACCGGACCCAGTACTGACCCCCTGGGGGACACCACTAGCCACAGGCCTCCAACTAGACTCAGCACCGATTAGAACAACCCTCTGAGCTCTGCAATCCGCACACTGGATGTGTTCTCCAGGCACACACTGTCCACTCATCTGAAGCACACTTGCTGATCTTCCCGAGGAGGGTTAGGGGCAACCATGGGAATGAGCAGCTTCCTTTAAAGCCCTGCTTTTCCATGCCTGTATTCCTGCCTGCTCAGATAGCAGCAGCTCCTCCAGCACTGGGGAGATCTCCTGCTCCGTCCACCTTACCTTGATCTGAGGGCTGGCAACTCAGCTCCTTTAGCAAGCTCCGCTCAGATTTGGACATGCGTGCACAGACCTTTGTCAGTGATGCTCTGGAAAGTCTGCAGAAGGATTTGGAACAGCAACATCCACTCTTCCAAGGCAAGAGCCTTACAAAACAGCTCAGCAGAAAGCACTGTGGAGAGGGTGCTAGTGCAGCAGCCGGGAGAGCAGCCTGGCCGGCCTCTGACTGCAGCAGCTTCAGCAGAGAACTGTGCAAGTCGGGTGGCAAAAGAGCCCATCCCCAGGGAAGGGAGCAATGCGAGGCAGGACAATGGAAGGCCAGAAGGAAGGACAACTCCTCTGGGAGAATCCAAGCTGAGTAAGTCAAGAACAAAGCTCCCATCTATCATCCTGCCAGGAACTCTCAGACTTTCAGAGCATGGAGAGTAGGTGAAGAAGCAGCAGGGGAAGATTCAGCTCACCTGTTCCTATCCATGCGGCAAAGATCTGAGTAAGATGGGCAGGGCACACCCGAAGGCGTGCAGGAGCCCCTCCATTCACCCCAACCACCTGCAGACAGACCTTGTACTGCAGTGTTGAAAAATTACTCTGAATGGAGGCCGTGGAGCAGGAGAGACCCCTTCCCTTCAGGAGTCAGCAGGATTCCAGGCAGCCTGTCCCTTTAAGCAGCTGCAAAGCACCTTCCCAGAGAGGACTGTCCAAGTGGACCCTGGTGGCCCAGCCATGAGGCAGACGAGCCGCAGCTTCTGTGCAAGCAGCCTGCGTGGGGCAAGGGCTTCCCAGCACCTTTCCTGCCGACGGGGGCACTGCGCACGCCTGGGCTCTGCAGGCGTCACGCGCGCAGGCAAGGGGGCTCCCAGCACTTGCCCTCACAGCCACGGGGCTGAGCTCGCTGCCCAGCCCTCTGCTCGTGCCTCCCTGCAGGGAACACTGCTCTGCTTCGCACTTCCCCTCCAGCATTCCCAGGGCAGCAGACAAATGCCCGCCACCAATTCCCTGTGCCACCAGCCCTGCGGCTGCTTGGGAGCCACCCAGAGCCCTCCGCGCACCTCTGGCGTCAGCCCCTTCCCAGCAGCTGCGCTCTGCCTCGCAGGGGCACTGCGGCATGCCAGCAAGCAAGCTTGGCCAGCACCAAGATTCTCCTTTGCGCTGCAGCACTTTGGTGGCAGGGGTTGCACTGCTTGCTTTTGGAGGGTTTCCATCAATGGGAGGGCTACACCTGGCAGCACCTTGCCCAAAGGCACCTAGCGTGTCCTTTCCCAAAGGCTGAGAATTCACCTCTGTTAGGAAGTGACTCTTTTACCCCAGTGCTGGGCAGAGATGCAGCAGCTGCAGGTCCCTGCTGCGGCTGAGGGCACATTTGTGCCTGCTCTGCCCTCTGCAGCCCTAGGAAGCCGTGGCAGGGCAACCAGTGCAGATGCCGCACCAAGGCTGCTCTCAGCCACAGCACATGGCGCCTGCAAGGTGCGCGGCAGGACAAGAGAAGGAGCCCAGCAGCGCACCTGGGGCTCCCAGGACACCACCAACTCACAAGGGCTCTGCTGAGGACATGCACACCTGGCCCCGGGACACAACGGCCCTTTGCGCTCATTGCGCTACCAAGGAACACGTCTCAACCATGGAAAACAAAACTTTCTCTAGTTCGTGGGGCTGTAAGGGCAGGAGTGGAGCAGGGAAGAAAGAGCAAGGCGTTCAAGGCTGCTTGCAGGGGTGGAAGCAGAGCCCCAAGTGGAGCCCGGCCTCTGGGCAGGCAGCCGCCAGCAGCACCATGGGGCTGCGTGAGGAGACCTCCTTGGCACCCAGCAAGCCCAAGGCCACGCACTGCTCTCTGTCGCCAGGCTCAGCAGTGCCAGGGGGAGTCCAGCACACGCAGACCCTTCCTCATGGCAGCCCCCCTGGCCCCTGTTGCTGCCCTCCTCCCCCCACGCAGCAGTGGAACATCCCGGAGGGGCAGTTATCGCCACGGGAACACGGATGCTTCCCAGGGCTGCGCCTCACAGTGGCCCCAGTGCTGGCCACACAGCAGCAAGGCCAGGTGAGCAGCAGGGCCGCGCAGCACCAGGGGCCACCCGTGGTGCCCACAAGATGCAGGGGAGCTGCGGGGCTGCAGGGCAGCCTGCGCGATGCCTCCCAGGGGAGGCCACAAAGCCACCACGCGACACTTGGTGCTCATGGCTGCAAATGTAAACAATTCCATTCTGTTGCAGACTCAGGAAAGTTAAAAAATGGATACATGTGAAGTCGAAGAAATGGAATGGGAGAGCTCAGTGCAGGTACTGTGCGTGCAGGCAGAGGCTGCGCGGGGACGGCTGGCGCTTGGCTCTGCGAGAGCAGCCGCAGGGCTGGTGGCAGAGGTGGCAGGGAGCTCTGGCAGGCCTGGGTGCTGGGGCAGAGCTGTGCCAGGGCCAGGAGTGGCCTAGGCCTCGGGGGCTGCTGCCTGAGCCTGGCGCCCTGGCTCTGTGCACCGCCTGCCCCGCGCACGCAGGGGACACGAGGCCCCGTGCACAGAGCCAGCGCTGCCACCATGACCGTCCCCACAAGCTCTCCTGCTCTCTTCCAGAGTTGGGGCACCCTCAATCGTGTCGGCTGCAATGACGAGGAGCCCATGGAATGGGAGAGTTCAACCTGCAGGCTCCAGGTATTGCCCGTGCTGCCAGCTGTGCAGGGAAAACTGGGGCTCAGCCTGGCCCCTTTCCACTTTCCTGCTTCCCGCTGTAAGAGGAACCGTGGGGCCAGAGCCACCCACCTCTGTGATCTGTCCTGCAAATGCTTCCTTCTCTCTTACAGGCTCCACATATGGATGGGGCGCTGTCAGGGAACGAGTCGGAGCCAATGGAGTGGCTCAGTTATGGTAGCAGCCAGGTACAGTCCTTGCAGCCACTGGAGGCCCTATCCTTCCTCTTCCCCACGCACCATCCCCACCAAGGTCTCCTGCTCTCTTCCAGATGATGGGGAACAATGGCCTGGTTGGCTGCAGTGCAGACGAGTCCATGGACTGGGAGAGCTCTGTGTGCAGCCCCCAGGTATGGCCCCTGCTGCCGGCTGCACGGGCAGAGCTGGGGCTGTGCCCGGCCCCTTGGCGCTGCTCCGCGCTGCCTTTGGGGAGCAGCCGCGCGGGAGCCTGGCCCAGGTGTGCGGGCGCTCTGGCGGGCTGCGGCGCCGGGGCAGAGCTGCACAGGGCGCAGGAGCGCCCAAGGCCTGGGCACCTGCTGCCTCAGCCCCTCTGCCGGCCTCTGGGCTGCGCTGGCCACACCAAGCCTCTGCCAGGGCACCAATGACGGCAGCGCTGCTGCCAAAGAGCCCGCGCAGCCGCCAAAGAGCCTCTGCTCCACGGGAGCCCCCGAGATGCTCCTCGGCCCTGCTCACGCCTCCTTTTCCCTTGCAGGCCAAGCTCCCCTTCACCCTGGCTGCTGCTGGGAAGCGCTGGGCACGAGGACTCCGTCCCTAGACTATTGCATTTTTTTCTTTGTAGTGTCACAGTAGTTCTTAGATGTTGATATTGTTGATACTGTTTTTCATATTGTTGTTGTTACTGTTATTGTTGTTGTAGTTGTTATTGTTGTCGTTATTTTTGTTATTGTTATTCTTTTTTGTTGTTGTTTAAATATATATTCCTGTATCATTGTTCATATGTTGCGTATTTTTTCCAAGTGAGCTCAGGCACAAAAGGCATCCCCACCACAGGTCTGTGTGTGGAGCCCTGTGTGCACCAGGGGCAGGGGAGCAAAAAGTTCCTTCTGGGACTTCCTTTCACGTGTGGCGGTGGGGATGCCCAAAGGGGAATAAAACCCAGCCCCACCATGGGGCAGCTCTCAACTCTCCGGGTGCTGCACACAACATGTCTCCGCAGTGCCCAAGCCACAGGCAAAGGGAAGCTGTCACACCCCAGGGACACGGGGTCTGGAGATGCAGGGACAAACTCCCCAAGCCCCTGGGGGACACAGGGCCCCGCAGGGCTGGGACAGGCTCAGGGACCGTGTCACAGGGTCAGTGTCCCTGGAGGCGGCTGGTGCAGAAATGGGCTGCTGCCAGGAAGGGCCCCGTGCTGGGGACCACGGTGGAGGCTGCTCTGTCCCTCTGCTGTCTGCAGGGCCATCTGCCAGCTGCTCATGGTGACAATTTTGTGCCATGGGAGAAGAGGCCTTACAGCCTGACAAAACCCCACCGCTGCCCTTCCAACATCGCTGCTGCCCTGAGTACCCACGGAGCCCTCCCCGGTCACACAGTCACACAGTGCTTGACGTTGGAAGGGACCTCTCCACATCATCAGTCCAAGCCGCCCCTGCACAAGCAGGGAACCCTACAGCGTGTTGCACAGGATCACACTCAGGAGGGTTTGGAAGATCTCTAAAGAAGGAGCCTGCATAACCTCGCTGAACACCCGCTTCCAGTGCTCCGTCACCCTAACAGGCAAAAAGCTCTTCCTCATATGCACATTGAAAGTGTGTTGCAATTTGTACACATTGAAACTGTGTTGCAATTTGCACCCTCTAGCCCTTGGGCTGTTGCTGGGCTCCACCAAGAAGAGTTTGGCCCTGTCCTTTTTACATCCTCGCCTCAGCTCCTTGTACCTCTTGATAAGTTTCCCTGTCACTCTTGTCTTCCCCAGGATAAACAGGCCCAGCTTGCTTACTCTTTCCTCATAAGATAGATGCTCCAGTTCCTTCATCATGCCTGCCACCAATTCCCCGTGCCACCAGCCCTGCGGCTGCTTGGGAGCCACCCAGAGCCCTCCGCGCACCTCTGGCGTCAGCCCCTTCCCAGCAGCTGCGCTCTGCCTCGCAGGGGCACTGCGGCATGCCAGCAAGCAAGCTTGGCCAGCACCAAGATGCTCCTTTGGGCTGCAGCACTTTGGTGGCAGGGGTTGCACTGCTTGCTTTTGGAGGGTTTCCATCAATGGGAGGGCTACACCTGGCAGCACCTTGCCCAAAGGCACCTAGCGTGTCCTTTCCCAAAGGCTGAGAATTCACCTCTGTTAGGAAGTGACTCTTTTACCCCAGTGCTGGGCAGAGATGCAGCAGCTGCAGGTCCCTGCTGCGGCTGAGGGCACATTTGTGCCTGCTCTGCCCTCTGCAGCCCTAGGAAGCCGTGGCAGGGCAACCAGTGCAGATGCCGCACCAAGGCTGCTCTCAGCCACAGCACATGGCGCCTGCAAGGTGCGCGGCAGGACAAGAGAAGGAGCCCAGCAGCGCACCTGGGGCTCCCAGGACACCACCAACTCGCAAGGGCTCTGCTGAGGACATGCACACCTGGCCCCAGGACACAACGCCCTTTGCGCTCATTGCGCTACCAAGGAACACGTCTCAACCATGGAAAACAAAACTTTCTCTAGTTCGTGGGGCTGTAAGGGCAGGAGTGGAGCAGGGAAGAAAGAGCAAGGCGTTCAAGGCTGCTTGCAGGGGTGGAAGCAGAGCCCCAAGTGGAGCCCGGCCTCTGGGCAGGCAGCCGCCAGCAGCACCATGGGGCTGCGTGAGGAGACCTCCTTGGCACCCAGCAAGCCCAAGGCCACGCACTGCTCTCTGTCGCCAGGCTCAGCAGTGCCAGGGGGAGTCCAGCACACGCAGACCCTTCCTCACGGCAGCCCCCCTGGCCCCTGCCGCTGCCCTTCTCCCCCCACGCAGCAGTGGAACATCCCGGAGGGGCAGTTATCGCCACGGGAACACGGATGCTTCCCAGGGCTGCGCCTCACAGTGGCCCCAGTGCTGGCCACGCAGCAGCAAGGCCAGGTGAGCAGCAGGGCCGCGCAGCACCAGGAGCCACCCGTGGTGCCCACAAGATGCAGGGGAGCTGCGGGGCTGCAGGGCAGCCTGCGCGATGCCTCCCAGGGGAGGCCACAAAGCCACCGCGCGACACTTGGTGCTCATGGCTGCAAATGTAAACAATTCCATTCTGTTGCAGACTCAGGACATTGAAAAAAAATGAATAAATGTGAAGTCGAAGAAATGGAATGGGAGAGCTCAGTGCAGGTACTGTGCGTGCAGGCAGAGGCTGCGCGGGGACAGCTGGCGCTTGGCTCTGCGAGAGCAGCCGCAGGGCTGGTGGCAGAGGTGGCAGGGAGCTCTGGCAGGCCTGGGTGCTGGGGCAGAGCTGTGCCAGGGCCAGGAGTGGCCTAGGCCTCGGGGGCTGCTGCCTGAGCCTGGCGCCCTGGCTCTGTGCACCGCCTGACCCGTGCACGCAGGGGACACGAGGCCCCGCGCACAGAGCCAGCGCTGCCACCATGACCGTCCCCACAAGCTCTCCTGCTCTCTTCCAGAGTTGGGGCACCCTCAATCGTGTCGGCTGCAATGACGAGGAGCCCATGGAATGGGAGAGTTCAACCTGCAGGCTCCAGGTATTGCCCATGCTGCCAGCTGTGCAGGGAAAACTGGGGCTCAGCCTGGCCCCTTTCCACTTTCCTGCTTCCCGCTGCAAGAGGAACCGTGGGGCCAGAGCCACCCACCTCTGTGATCTGTCCTGCAAATGCTTCCTTCTCTCTTACAGGCTCCACATATGGATGGGGCGCTGTCAGGGAACGAGTCGGAGCCAATGGAGTGGCTCAGTTATGGTAGCAGCCAGGTACAGTCCTTGCAGCCACTGGAGGCCCTATCCTTCCTCTTCCCCACGCACCATCCCCACCAAGGTCTCCTGCTCTCTTCCAGATGATGGGGAACAATGGCCTGGTTGACTGCAGTGCAGACGAGTCCATGGACTGGGAGAGCTCTGTGTGCAGCCCCCAGGTATGGCCCCTGCTGCCGGCTGCACGGGCAGAGCTGGGGCTGTGCCCGGCCCCTTGGCGCTGCTCCGCGCTGCCTTTGGGGAGCAGCCGCGCGGGAGCCTGGCCCAGGTGTGCGGGCGCTCTGGCGGGCTGCGGCGCCGGGGCAGAGCTGCACAGGGTGCAGGAGCGCCCAAGGCCTGGGCACCTGCTGCCTCAGCCCCTCTGCCGGCCTCTGGGCTGCGCTGGCCACGCCAAGCCTCTGCCAGGGCACCAATGACGGCAGCGCTGCTGCCAAAGAGCCCGCGCAGCCGCCAAAGAGCCTCTGCTCCACGGGAGCCCCCGAGATGCTCCTCGGCCCTGCTCACGCCTCCTTTTCCCTTGCAGGCCAAGCTCCCCTTCACCCTGGCTGCTGCTGGGAAGCGCTGGGCACGAGGACTCCGTCCCTAGACTATTGCATTTTTTTTTTGTAGTGTCACAGTAGTTCTTAGATGTTGATATTGTTGATACTGTTTTTCATATTGTTGTTGTTACTGTTGTTGTTGTTGTAATTGTTATTGTTGTCGTTATTTTTGTTATTGTTATTCTTTTTTGTTGTTGTTTAAATATATATTCCTGTATCATTGTTCATATGTTGCGCATTTTTTCCAAGTGAGCTCAGGCACAAAAGGCATCCCCACCACAGGTCTGTGTGTGGAGCCCTGTGTGCACCAGGGGCAGGGGAGCAAAAAGTTCCTTCTGGGACTTCCTTTCACATGTGGCGGTGGGGATGCCCAAAGGGGAAAAAAACCCAGCCCCACCATGGGGCAGCTCTCAACTCTCCGGGTGCTGCACACAACATGTCCCCGCAGTGCCCAAGCCACAGGCAAAGGGAAGCTGTCACACCCCAGGGACACGGGGTCTGGAGATGCAGGGACAAACTCCCCAAGCCCCTGGGGGACACAGGGCCCCGCAGGGCTGGGACAGGCTCAGGGACCGTGTCACAGGGTCAGTGTCCCTGGAGGCGGCTGGTGCAGAAATGGGCTGCTGCCAGGAAGGGCCCCGTGCTGGGGACCACGGTGGAGGCTGCTCTGTCCCTCTGCTGTCTGCAGGGCCATCTGCCAGCTGCTCATGGTGACAATTTTGTGCCATGGGAGAAGAGGCCTTACAGCCTGACAAAACCCCACCGCTGCCCTTCCAACATCGCTGCTGCCCTGAGTGCCCACGGAGCCCTCCCCGGTCACACAGTCACACAGTGCTTGACGTTGGAAGGGACCTCTCCACATCATCAGTCCAAGCCGCCCCTGCACAAGCAGGGAACCCTACAGCGTGTTGCACAGGATCACACTCAGGAGGGTTTGGAAGATCTCTAAAGAAGGAGCCTGCATAACCTCGCTGAACACCCGCTTCCAGTGCTCCGTCACCCTAACAGGCAAAAAGCTCTTCCTCATATGCACATTGAAAGTGTGTTGCAATTTGTACACATTGAAACTGTGTTGCAATTTGCACCCTCTAGCCCTTGGGCTGTTGCTGGGCTCCACCAAGAAGAGTTTGGCCCTGTCCTTTTTACATCCTCGCCTCAGCTCCTTGTACCTCTTGATAAGTTTCCCTGTCACTCTTGTCTTCCCCAGGATAAACAGGCCCAGCTTGCTTACTCTTTCCTCATAACATAGATGCTCCAGTTCCTTCATCATCTTTGTGGCAATAAGCTGGTCACTTTCTGCAAGTTCCACAGCCCTCTTGTCCTGTGGAGCCCACAATATTTCTGCCCATAAGAGTTCAGGTGTGGCCTGAGCAGAGCTGAGGAGAGGGGCACGATCAGCCCCCTCCATCTGCTGCCAACACTCCTCCTCATGCAGGCCAGCATCCCTCTGGCCATCCTTGACACAAGGGCACATTGCTGCCTCCTGCTTGACCTGTTGTCAAGCAGACCTCCCAAACCCCTCTCCACAGAGCTGCTTTCCAGCAGCTCCACCCCTAATCTGTACTGGAGCCTCAAGCTATTTCCTCCCCCAGTGCAGGACCCTGCACTTGCCTTTCTTCAGTCTCAGGAGGTTCCTCTCTGCCCAACTCTCCTGCCTCTGCAGCTCCCTCTCAAAGGCAGCGCAGCTCTCAGGAGTGTCGGCCACTGCGGCCAGCTTTGTCTCATGTGCACACTTGCTGAGAGGGCACTCTGTCACCTCCTGCAAGGCACTGAGCAAATAGGTGAATAGCACCGGACCCAGTACTGACCCCCTGGGGGACACCACTAGCCACAGGCCTCCAACTAGACTCAGCACCGATTAGAACAACCCTCTGAGCTCTGCAATCCGCACACTGGATGTGTTCTCCAGCCACACACTGTCCACTCATCTGAAGCACACTTGCTGATCTTCCCGAGGAGGGTTAGGGGCAACCATGGGAATGAGCAGCTTCCTTTAAAGCCCTGCTTTTCCATGCCTGTATTCCTGCCTGCTCAGATAGCAGCAGCTCCTCCAGCACTGGGGAGATCTCCTGCTCCGTCCACCTTACCTTGATCTGAGGGCTGGCAACTCAGCTCCTTTAGCAAGCTCCGCTCAGATTTGGACATGCGTGCACAGACCTTTGTCAGTGATGCTCTGGAAAGTCTGCAGAAGGATTTGGAACAGCAACATCCACTCTTCCAAGGCAAGAGCCTTACAAAACAGCTCAGCAGAAAGCACTGTGGAGAGGGTGCTAGTGCAGCAGCCGGGAGAGCAGCCTGGCCGGCCTCTGACTGCAGCAGCTTCAGCAGAGAACTGTGCAAGTCGGGTGGCAAAAGAGCCCATCCCCAGGGAAGGGAGCAATGCGAGGCAGGACAATGGAAGGCCAGAAGGAAGGACAACTCCTCTGGGAGAATCCAAGCTGAGTAAGTCAAGAACAAAGCTCCCATCTATCATCCTGCCAGGAACTCTCAGACTTTCAGAGCATGGAGAGTAGGTGAAGAAGCAGCAGGGGAAGATTCAGCTCACCTGTTCCTATCCATGCGGCAAAGATCTGAGTAAGATGGGCAGGGCACACCCGAAGGCGTGCAGGAGCCCCTCCATTCACCCCAACCACCTGCAGACAGACCTTGTACTGCAGTGTTGAAAAATTACTCTGAATGGAGGCCGTGGAGCAGGAGAGACCCCTTCCCTTCAGGAGTCAGCAGGATTCCAGGCAGCCTGTCCCTTCAAGCAGCTGCAAAGCACCTTCCCAGAGAGGACTGTCCAAGTGGACCCTGGTGGCCCAGCCATGAGGCAGACGAGCCGCAGCTTCTGTGCAAGCAGCCTGCGTGGGGCAAGGGCTTCCCAGCACCTTTCCTGCCGACGGGGGCACTGCGCACGCCTGGGCTCTGCAGGCGTCACGCGCGCAGACAAGGGGGCTCCCAGCACTTGCCCTCACAGCCACGGGGCTGAGCTCGCTGCCCAGCCCTCTGCTCGTGCCTCCCTGCAGGGAACACTGCTCTGCTTCGCACTTCCCCTCCAGCATTCCCAGGGCAGCAGACAAATGCCTGCCACCAATTCCCTGTGCCACCAGCCCTGCGGCTGCTTGGGAGCCACCCAGAGCCCTCCGCGCACCTCTGGCGTCAGCCCCTTCCCAGCAGCTGCGCTCTGCCTCGCAGGGGCACTGCGGCATGCCAGCAAGCAAGCTTGGCCAGCACCAAGATTCTCCTTTGCGCTGCAGCACTTTGGTGGCAGGGGTTGCACTGCTTGCTTTTGGAGGGTTTCCATCAATGGGAGGGCTACACCTGGCAGCACCTTGCCCAAAGGCACCTAGCGTGTCCTTTCCCAAAGGCTGAGAATTCACCTCTGTTAGGAAGTGACTCTTTTACCCCAGTGCTGGGCAGAGATGCAGCAGCTGCAGGTCCCTGCTGCGGCTGAGGGCACATTTGTGCCTGCTCTGCCCTCTGCAGCCCTAGGAAGCCGTGGCAGGGCAACCAGTGCAGATGCCGCACCAAGGCTGCTCTCAGCCACAGCACATGGCGCCTGCAAGGTGCGCGGCAGGACAAGAGAAGGAGCCCAGCAGCGCACCTGGGGCTCCCAGGACACCACCAACTCACAAGGGCTCTGCTGAGGACATGCACACCTGGCCCCGGGACACAACGGCCCTTTGCGCTCATTGCGCTACCAAGGAACACGTCTCAACCATGGAAAACAAAACTTTCTCTAGTTCGTGGGGCTGTAAGGGCAGGAGTGGAGCAGGGAAGAAAGAGCAAGGCGTTTAAGGCTGCTTGCAGGGGTGGAAGCAGAGCCCCAAGTGGAGCCCGGCCTCTGGGCAGGCAGCCACCAGCAGCACCATGGGGCTGCGTGAGGAGACCTCCTTGGCATCCAGCAAGCCCAAGGCCACGCACTGCTCTCTGTCGCCAGGCTCAGCAGTGCCAGGGGGAGTCCAGCACACGCAGACCCTTCCTCATGGCAGCCCCCCTGGCCCCTGTTGCTGCCCTCCTCCCCCCACGCAGCAGTGGAACATCCCGGAGGGGCAGTTATCGCCACGGGAACACGGATGCTTCCCAGGGCTGCGCCTCACAGTGGCCCCAGTGCTGGCCACACAGCAGCAAGGCCAGGTGAGCAGCAGGGCCGCGCAGCACCAGGGGCCACCCGTGGTGCCCACAAGATGCAGGGGAGCTGCGGGGCTGCAGGGCAGCCTGCGCGATGCCTCCCAGGGGAGGCCACAAAGCCACCACGCGACACTTGGTGCTCATGGCTGCAAATGTAAACAATTCCATTCTGTTGCAGACTCAGGAAAGTTAAAAAATGGATACATGTGAAGTCGAAGAAATGGAATGGGAGAGCTCAGTGCAGGTACTGTGCGTGCAGGCAGAGGCTGCGCGGGGACGGCTGGCGCTTGGCTCTGCGAGAGCAGCCACAGGGCTGGTGGCAGAGGTGGCAGGGAGCTCTGGCAGGCCTGGGTGCTGGGGCAGAGCTGTGCCAGGGCCAGGAGTGGCCTAGGCCTCGGGGGCTGCTGCCTGAGCCTGGCGCCCTGGCTCTGTGCACCGCCTGCCCCGCGCACGCAGGGGACACGAGGCCCCGTGCACAGAGCCAGCGCTGCCACCATGACCGTCCCCACAAGCTCTCCTGCTCTCTTCCAGAGTTGGGGCACCCTCAATCGTGTCGGCTGCAATGACGAGGAGCCCATGGAATGGGAGAGTTCAACCTGCAGGCTCCAGGTATTGCCCGTGCTGCCAGCTGTGCAGGGAAAACTGGGGCTCAGCCTGGCCCCTTTCCACTTTCCTGCTTCCCGCTGTAAGAGGAACCGTGGGGCCAGAGCCACCCACCTCTGTGATCTGTCCTGCACATGCTTCCTTCTCTCTTACAGGCTCCACATATGGATGGGGGGCTGTCAGGAAACGAGTCGGAGCCAATGGAGTGGCTCAGTTATGGTAGCAGCCAGGTACAGTCCTTGCAGCCACTGGAGGCCCTATCCTTCCTCTTCCCCACGCACCATCCCCACCAAGGTCTCCTGCTCTCTTCCAGATGATGGGGAACAATGGCCTGGTTGGCTGCAGTGCAGACGAGTCCATGGACTGGGAGAGCTCTGTGTGCAGCCCCCAGGTATGGCCCCTGCTGCCGGCTGCACGGGCAGAGCTGGGGCTGTGCCCGGCCCCTTGGCGCTGCTCCGCGCTGCCTTTGGGGAGCAGCCGCGCGGGAGCCTGGCCCAGGTGTGCGGGCGCTCTGGCGGGCTGCGGCGCCGGGGCAGAGCTGCACAGGGCGCAGGAGCGCCCAAGGCCTGGGCACCTGCTGCCTCAGCCCCTCTGCCAGCGTCTGGGCTGCGCTGGCCACGCCAAGCCTCTGCCAGGGCACCAATGACGGCAGCGCTGCTGCCAAAGAGCCCGCGCAGCCGCCAAAGAGCCTCTGCTCCACGGGAGCCCCCGAGATGCTCCTCGGCCCTGCTCACGCCTCCTTTTCCCTTGCAGGCCAAGCTCCCCTTCACCCTGGCTGCTGCTGGGAAGCGCTGGGCACGAGGACTCCGTCCCTAGACTATTGCATTTTTTTCTTTGTAGTGTCACAGTAGTTCTTAGATGTTGATATTGTTGATACTGTTTTTCATATTGTTGTTGTTACTGTTGTTGTTGTTGTAATTGTTATTGTTGTCGTTATTTTTGTTATTGTTATTCTTTTTTGTTGTTGTTTAAATATATATTCCTGTATCATTGTTCATATGTTGCGCATTTTTTCCAAGTGAGCTCAGGCACAAAAGGCATCCCCACCACAGGTCTGTGTGTGGAGCCCTGTGTGCACCAGGGGCAGGGGAGCAAAAAGTTCCTTCTGGGACTTCCTTTCACATGTGGCGGTGGGGATGCCCAAAGGGGAAAAAAACCCAGCCCCACCATGGGGCAGCTCTCAACTCTCCGGGTGCTGCACACAACATGTCCCCGCAGTGCCCAAGCCACAGGCAAAGGGAAGCTGTCACACCCCAGGGACACGGGGTCTGGAGATGCAGGGACAAACTCCCCAAGCCCCTGGGGGACACAGGGCCCCGCAGGGCTGGGACAGGCTCAGGGACCGTGTCACAGCGTCAGTGTCCCTGGAGGCGGCTGGTGCAGAAATGGGCTGCTGCCAGGAAGGGCCCCGTGCTGGGGACCACGGTGGAGGCTGCTCTGTCCCTCTGCTGTCTGCAGGGCCATCTGCCAGCTGCTCATGGTGACAATTTTGTGCCATGGGAGAAGAGGCCTTACAGCCTGACAAAACCCCACCGCTGCCCTTCCAACATCGCTGCTGCCCTGAGTGCCCACGGAGCCCTCCCCGGTCACACAGTCACACAGTGCTTGACGTTGGAAGGGACCTCTCCACATCATCAGTCCAAGCCGCCCCTGCACAAGCAGGGAACCCTACAGCGTGTTGCACAGGATCACACTCAGGAGGGTTTGGAAGATCTCTAAAGAAGGAGCCTGCATAACCTCGCTGAACACCCGCTTCCAGTGCTCCGTCACCCTAACAGGCAAAAAGCTCTTCCTCATATGCACATTGAAAGTGTGTTGCAATTTGTACACATTGAAACTGTGTTGCAATTTGCACCCTCTAGCCCTTGGGCTGTTGCTGGGCTCCACCAAGAAGAGTTTGGCCCTGTCCTTTTTACATCCTCGCCTCAGCTCCTTGTACCTCTTGATAAGTTTCCCTGTCACTCTTGTCTTCCCCAGGATAAACAGGCCCAGCTTGCTTACTCTTTCCTCATAACATAGATGCTCCAGTTCCTTCATCATCTTTGTGGCAATAAGCTGGTCACTTTCTGCAAGTTCCACAGCCCTCTTGTCCTGTGGAGCCCACAATATTTCTGCCCATAAGAGTTCAGGTGTGGCCTGAGCAGAGCTGAGGAGAGGGGCACGATCAGCCCCCTCCATCTGCTGCCAACACTCCTCCTCATGCAGGCCAGCATCCCTCTGGCCATCCTTGACACAAGGGCACATTGCTGCCTCCTGCTTGACCTGTTGTCAAGCAGACCTCCCAAACCCCTCTCCACAGAGCTGCTTTCCAGCAGCTCCACCCCTAATCTGTACTGGAGCCTCAAGCTATTTCCTCCCCCAGTGCAGGACCCTGCACTTGCCTTTCTTCAGTCTCAGGAGGTTCCTCTCTGCCCAACTCTCCTGCCTCTGCAGCTCCCTCTCAAAGGCAGCGCAGCTCTCAGGAGTGTCGGCCACTGCGGCCAGCTTTGTCTCATGTGCACACTTGCTGAGAGGGCACTCTGTCACCTCCTGCAAGGCACTGAGCAAATAGGTGAATAGCACCGGACCCAGTACTGACCCCCTGGGGGACACCACTAGCCACAGGCCTCCAACTAGACTCAGCACCGATTAGAACAACCCTCTGAGCTCTGCAATCCGCACACTGGATGTGTTCTCCAGCCACACACTGTCCACTCATCTGAAGCACACTTGCTGATCTTCCCGAGGAGGGTTAGGGGCAACCATGGGAATGAGCAGCTTCCTTTAAAGCCCTGCTTTTCCATGCCTGTATTCCTGCCTGCTCAGATAGCAGCAGCTCCTCCAGCACTGGGGAGATCTCCTGCTCCGTCCACCTTACCTTGATCTGAGGGCTGGCAACTCAGCTCCTTTAGCAAGCTCCGCTCAGATTTGGACATGCGTGCACAGACCTTTGTCAGTGATGCTCTGGAAAGTCTGCAGAAGGATTTGGAACAGCAACATCCACTCTTCCAAGGCAAGAGCCTTACAAAACAGCTCAGCAGAAAGCACTGTGGAGAGGGTGCTAGTGCAGCAGCCGGGAGAGCAGCCTGGCCGGCCTCTGACTGCAGCAGCTTCAGCAGAGAACTGTGCAAGTCGGGTGGCAAAAGAGCCCATCCCCAGGGAAGGGAGCAATGCGAGGCAGGACAATGGAAGGCCAGAAGGAAGGACAACTCCTCTGGGAGAATCCAAGCTGAGTAAGTCAAGAACAAAGCTCCCATCTATCATCCTGCCAGGAACTCTCAGACTTTCAGAGCATGGAGAGTAGGTGAAGAAGCAGCAGGGGAAGATTCAGCTCACCTGTTCCTATCCATGCGGCAAAGATCTGAGTAAGATGGGCAGGGCACACCCGAAGGCGTGCAGGAGCCCCTCCATTCACCCCAACCACCTGCAGACAGACCTTGTACTGCAGTGTTGAAAAATTACTCTGAATGGAGGCCGTGGAGCAGGAGAGACCCCTTCCCTTCAGGAGTCAGCAGGATTCCAGGCAGCCTGTCCCTTCAAGCAGCTGCAAAGCACCTTCCCAGAGAGGACTGTCCAAGTGGACCCTGGTGGCCCAGCCATGAGGCAGACGAGCCGCAGCTTCTGTGCAAGCAGCCTGCGTGGGGCAAGGGCTTCCCAGCACCTTTCCTGCCGACGGGGGCACTGCGCACGCCTGGGCTCTGCAGGCGTCACGCGCGCAGGCAAGGGGGCTCCCAGCACTTGCCCTCACAGCCACGGGGCTGAGCTCGCTGCCCAGCCCTCTGCTCGTGCCTCCCTGCAGGGAACACTGCTCTGCTTCGCACTTCCCCTCCAGCATTCCCAGGGCAGCAGACAAATGCCTGCCACCAATTCCCTGTGCCACCAGCCCTGCGGCTGCTTGGGAGCCACCCAGAGCCCTCCGCGCACCTCTGGCGTCAGCCCCTTCCCAGCAGCTGCGCTCTGCCTCGCAGGGGCACTGCGGCATGCCAGCAAGCAAGCTTGGCCAGCACCAAGATTCTCCTTTGGGCTGCAGCACTTTGGTGGCAGGGGTTGCACTGCTTGCTTTTGGAGGGTTTCCATCAATGGGAGGGCTACACCTGGCAGCACCTTGCCCAAAGGCACCTAGCGTGTCCTTTCCCAAAGGCTGAGAATTCACCTCTGTTAGGAAGTGACTCTTTTACCCCAGTGCTGGGCAGAGATGCAGCAGCTGCAGGTCCCTGCTGCGGCTGAGGGCACATTTGTGCCTGCTCTGCCCTCTGCAGCCCTAGGAAGCCGTGGCAGGGCAACCAGTGCAGATGCCGCACCAAGGCTGCTCTCAGCCACAGCACATGGCGCCTGCAAGGTGCGCGGCAGGACAAGAGAAGGAGCCCAGCAGCGCACCTGGGGCTCCCAGGACACCACCAACTCACAAGGGCTCTGCTGAGGACATGCACACCTGGCCCCGGGACACAACGGCCCTTTGCGCTCATTGCGCTACCAAGGAACACGTCTCAACCATGGAAAACAAAACTTTCTCTAGTTCGTGGGGCTGTAAGGGCAGGAGTGGAGCAGGGAAGAAAGAGCAAGGCGTTTAAGGCTGCTTGCAGGGGTGGAAGCAGAGCCCCAAGTGGAGCCCGGCCTCTGGGCAGGCAGCCGCCAGCAGCACCATGGGGCTGCGTGAGGAGACCTCCTTGGCATCCAGCAAGCCCAAGGCCACGCACTGCTCTCTGTCGCCAGGCTCAGCAGTGCCAGGGGGAGTCCAGCACACGCAGACCCTTCCTCATGGCAGCCCCCCTGGCCCCTGTTGCTGCCCTCCTCCCCCCACGCAGCAGTGGAACATCCCGGAGGGGCAGTTATCGCCACGGGAACACGGATGCTTCCCAGGGCTGCGCCTCACAGTGGCCCCAGTGCTGGCCACACAGCAGCAAGGCCAGGTGAGCAGCAGGGCCGCGCAGCACCAGGGGCCACCCGTGGTGCCCACAAGATGCAGGGGAGCTGCGGGGCTGCAGGGCAGCCTGCGCGATGCCTCCCAGGGGAGGCCACAAAGCCACCACGCGACACTTGGTGCTCATGGCTGCAAATGTAAACAATTCCATTCTGTTGCAGACTCAGGAAAGTTAAAAAATGGATACATGTGAAGTCGAAGAAATGGAATGGGAGAGCTCAGTGCAGGTACTGTGCGTGCAGGCAGAGGCTGCGCGGGGACGGCTGGCGCTTGGCTCTGCGAGAGCAGCCACAGGGCTGGTGGCAGAGGTGGCAGGGAGCTCTGGCAGGCCTGGGTGCTGGGGCAGAGCTGTGCCAGGGCCAGGAGTGGCCTAGGCCTCGGGGGCTGCTGCCTGAGCCTGGCGCCCTGGCTCTGTGCACCGCCTGCCCCGCGCACGCAGGGGACACGAGGCCCCGTGCACAGAGCCAGCGCTGCCACCATGACCGTCCCCACAAGCTCTCCTGCTCTCTTCCAGAGTTGGGGCACCCTCAATCGTGTCGGCTGCAATGACGAGGAGCCCATGGAATGGGAGAGTTCAACCTGCAGGCTCCAGGTATTGCCCGTGCTGCCAGCTGTGCAGGGAAAACTGGGGCTCAGCCTGGCCCCTTTCCACTTTCCTGCTTCCCGCTGTAAGAGGAACCGTGGGGCCAGAGCCACCCACCTCTGTGATCTGTCCTGCAAATGCTTCCTTCTCTCTTACAGGCTCCACATATGGATGGGGGGCTGTCAGGAAACGAGTCGGAGCCAATGGAGTGGCTCAGTTATGGTAGCAGCCAGGTACAGTCCTTGCAGCCACTGGAGGCCCTATCCTTCCTCTTCCCCACGCACCATCCCCACCAAGGTCTCCTGCTCTCTTCCAGATGATGGGGAACAATGGCCTGGTTGGCTGCAGTGCAGACGAGTCCATGGACTGGGAGAGCTCTGTGTGCAGCCCCCAGGTATGGCCCCTGCTGCCGGCTGCACGGGCAGAGCTGGGGCTGTGCCCGGCCCCTTGGCGCTGCTCCGCGCTGCCTTTGGGGAGCAGCCGCGCGGGAGCCTGGCCCAGGTGTGCGGGCGCTCTGGCGGGCTGCGGCGCCGGGGCAGAGCTGCACAGGGCGCAGGAGCGCCCAAGGCCTGGGCACCTGCTGCCTCAGCCCCTCTGCCAGCGTCTGGGCTGCGCTGGCCACGCCAAGCCTCTGCCAGGGCACCAATGACGGCAGCGCTGCTGCCAAAGAGCCCGCGCAGCCGCCAAAGAGCCTCTGCTCCACGGGAGCCCCCGAGATGCTCCTCGGCCCTGCTCACGCCTCCTTTTCCCTTGCAGGCCAAGCTCCCCTTCACCCTGGCTGCTGCTGGGAAGCGCTGGGCACGAGGACTCCGTCCCTAGACTATTGCATTTTTTTCTTTGTAGTGTCACAGTAGTTCTTAGATGTTGATATTGTTGATACTGTTTTTCATATTGTTGTTGTTACTGTTGTTGTTGTTGTAATTGTTATTGTTGTCGTTATTTTTGTTATTGTTATTCTTTTTTGTTGTTGTTTAAATATATATTCCTGTATCATTGTTCATATGTTGCGCATTTTTTCCAAGTGAGCTCAGGCACAAAAGGCATCCCCACCACAGGTCTGTGTGTGGAGCCCTGTGTGCACCAGGGGCAGGGGAGCAAAAAGTTCCTTCTGGGACTTCCTTTCACATGTGGCGGTGGGGATGCCCAAAGGGGAAAAAAACCCAGCCCCACCATGGGGCAGCTCTCAACTCTCCGGGTGCTGCACACAACATGTCCCCGCAGTGCCCAAGCCACAGGCAAAGGGAAGCTGTCACACCCCAGGGACACGGGGTCTGGAGATGCAGGGACAAACTCCCCAAGCCCCTGGGGGACACAGGGCCCCGCAGGGCTGGGACAGGCTCAGGGACCGTGTCACAGCGTCAGTGTCCCTGGAGGCGGCTGGTGCAGAAATGGGCTGCTGCCAGGAAGGGCCCCGTGCTGGGGACCACGGTGGAGGCTGCTCTGTCCCTCTGCTGTCTGCAGGGCCATCTGCCAGCTGCTCATGGTGACAATTTTGTGCCATGGGAGAAGAGGCCTTACAGCCTGACAAAACCCCACCGCTGCCCTTCCAACATCGCTGCTGCCCTGAGTGCCCACGGAGCCCTCCCCGGTCACACAGTCACACAGTGCTTGACGTTGGAAGGGACCTCTCCACATCATCAGTCCAAGCCGCCCCTGCACAAGCAGGGAACCCTACAGCGTGTTGCACAGGATCACACTCAGGAGGGTTTGGAAGATGTCTAAAGAAGGAGCCTGCATAACCTCGCTGAACACCCGCTTCCAGTGCTCCGTCACCCTAACAGGCAAAAAGCTCTTCCTCATATGCACATTGAAAGTGTGTTGCAATTTGTACACATTGAAACTGTGTTGCAATTTGCACCCTCTAGCCCTTGGGCTGTTGCTGGGCTCCACCAAGAAGAGTTTGGCCCTGTCCTTTTTACATCCTCGCCTCAGCTCCTTGTACCTCTTGATAAGTTTCCCTGTCACTCTTGTCTTCCCCAGGATAAACAGGCCCAGCTTGCTTACTCTTTCCTCATAAGATAGATGCTCCAGTTCCTTCATCATGCCTGCCACCAATTGCCCGTGCCACCAGCCCTGCGGCTGCTTGGGAGCCACCCAGAGCCCTCCGCGCACCTCTGGCGTCAGCCCCTTCCCAGCAGCTGCGCTCTGCCTCGCAGGGGCACTGCGGCATGCCAGCAAGCAAGCTTGGCCAGCACCAAGATTCTCCTTTGGGCTGCAGCACTTTGGTGGCAGGGGTTGCACTGCTTGCTTTTGGAGGGTTTCCATCAATGGGAGGGCTACACCTGGCAGCACCTTGCCCAAAGGCACCTAGCGTGTCCTTTCCCAAAGGCTGAGAATTCACCTCTGTTAGGAAGTGACTCTTTTACCCCAGTGCTGGGCAGAGATGCAGCAGATGCAGGTCCCTGCTGCGGCTGAGGGCACATTTGTGCCTGCTCTGCCCTCTGCAGCCCTAGGAAGCCGTGGCAGGGCAACCAGTGCAGATGCCGCACCAAGGCTGCTCTCAGCCACAGCACATGGCGCCTGCAAGGTGCGCGACAGGACAAGAGAAGGAGCCCAGCAGCGCACCTGGGGCTCCCAGGACACCACCAACTCGCAAGGGCTCTGCTGAGGACATGCACACCTGGCCCCGGGACACAACGCTCTTTGCGCTCATTGCGCTACCAAGGAACACGTCTCAACCATGGAAAACAAAACTTTCTCTAGTTCGTGGGGCTGTAAGGGCAGGAGTGGAGCAGGGAAGAAAGAGCAAGGCGTTCAAGGCTGCTTGCAGGGGTGGAAGCAGAGCCCCAAGTGGAGCCTGGCCTCTGGGCAGGCAGCCGCCAGCAGCACCATGGGGCTGCGTGAGGAGACCTCCTTGGCACCCAGCAAGCCCAAAGCCACGCACTGCTCTCTGTCGCCAGGCTCAGCAGTGCCAGGGGGAGTCCAGCACACGCAGACCCTTCCTCACGGCAGCCCCCCTGGCCCCTGTTGCTGCCCTCCTCCCCCCACGCAGCAGTGGAACATCCCGGAGGGGCAGTTATCGCCACGGGAACACGGATGCTTCCCAGGGCTGCGCCTCACAGTGGCCCCAGTGCTGGCCACGCAGCAGCAAGGCCAGGTGAGCAGCAGGGCCGCGCAGCACCAGGAGCCACCCGTGGTGCCCACAAGATGCAGGGGAGCTGCGGGGCTGCAGGGCAGCCTGCGCGATGCCTCCCAGGGGAGGCCACAAAGCCACCGCGCGACACTTGGTGCTCATGGCTGCAAATGTAAACAATTCCATTCTGTTGCAGACTCAGGAAAGTTAAAAAATGGATACATGTGAAGTCGAAGAAATGGAATGGGAGAGCTCAGTGCAGGTACTGTGCGTGCAGGCAGAGGCTGCGCGGGGACGGCTGGCGCTTGGCTCTGCGAGAGCAGCCGCAGGGCTGGTGGCAGAGGTGGCAGGGAGCTCTGGCAGGCCTGGGTGCTGGGGCAGAGCTGTGCCAGGGCCAGGAGTGGCCAAGGCCTCGGGGGCTGCTGCCTGAGCCTGGCGCCCTGGCTCTGTGCACCACCTGACCCGCGCACGCAGGGGACACGAGGCCCCGTGCACAGAGCCAGCGCTGCCACCATGACCGTCCCCACAAGCTCTCCTGCTCTCTTCCAGAATTGGGGCACCCTCAATCATGTCGCCTGCAATGACGAGGAGCCCATGGAATGGGAGAGTTCAACCTGCACCCTCCAGGTATTGCCCATGCTGCCAGCTGTGCAGGGAAAACTGGGGCTCAACCTGGCCCCTTTCCACTTTCCTGCTTCCCGCTGCAAGAGGAACCGTGGGGCCAGAGCCCCCCACCTCTGTGATCTGTCCTGCAAATGCTTCCTTCTCTCTTACAGGCTCCACATATGGATGGGGCGCTGTCAGGGAACGAGTCGGAGCCAATGGAGTGGCTCAGTTATGGCAGCAGCCAGGTACAGTCATTGCAGCCACTGGACGCCCTATCCTTCCTCTTCCCCACGCACCATCCCCACCAAGGTCTCCTGCTCTCTTCCAGATGATGGGGAACAATGGCCTGGTTGGCTGCAGTGCAGACGAGTCCATGGACTGGGAGAGCTCTGTGTGCAGCCCCCAGGTATGGCCCCTGCTGCCGGCTGCACGGGCAGAGCTGGGGCTGTGCCCGGCCCCTTGGCGCTGCTCCGCGCTGCCTTTGGGGAGCAGCCGCGCGGGAGCCTGGCCCAGGTGTGCGGGCGCTCTGGCGGGCTGCGGCGCCGGGGCAGAGCTGCACAGGGCGCAGGAGCGCCCAAGGCCTGGGCACCTGCTGCCTCAGCTCCTCTGCCAGCGTCTGGGCTGCGCTGGCCACGCCAAGCCTCTGCCAGGGCACCAATGACGGCAGCGCTGCTGCCAAAGAGCCCGCGCAGCCGCCAAAGAGCCTCTGCTCCACGGGAGCCCCCGAGATGCTCCTCGGCCCTGCTCACGCCTCCTTTTCCCTTGCAGGCCAAGCTCCCCTTCACCCTGGCTGCTGCTGGGAAGCGCTGGGCACGAGGACTCCGTCCCTAGACTATTGCATTTTTTTCTTTGTAGTGTCACAGTAGTTCTTAGATGTTGATATTGTTGATACTGTTTTTCATATTGTTGTTGTTACTGTTGTTGTTGTTGTAATTGTTATTGTTGTCGTTATTTTTGTTATTGTTATTCTTTTTTGTTGTTGTTTAAATATATATTCCTGTATCATTGTTCATATGTTGCGTATTTTTTCCAAGTGAGCTCAGGCACAAAAGGCATCCCCACCACAGGTCTGTGTGTGGAGCCCTGTGTGCACCAGGGGCAGGGGAGCAAAAAGTTCCTTCTGGGACTTCCTTTCACGTGTGGCGGTGGGGATGCCCAAAGGGGAATAAAACCCAGCCCCACCATGGGGCAGCTCTCAACTCTCCGGGTGCTGCACACAACATGTCCCCGCAGTGCCCAAGCCACAGGCAAAGGGAAGCTGTCACACCCCAGGGACACGGGGTCTGGAGATGCAGGGACAAACTCCCCAAGCCCCTGGGGGACACAGGGCCCCGCAGGGCTGGGACAGGCTCAGGGACCGTGTCACAGGGTCAGTGTCCCTGGAGGCGGCTGGTGCAGAAATGGGCTGCTGCCAGGAAGGGCCCCGTGCTGGGGACCACGGTGGAGGCTGCTCTGTCCCTCTACTGTCTGCAGGGCCATCTGCCAGCTGCTCATGGTGACAATTTTGTGCCATGGGAGAAGAGGCCTTACAGCCTGACAAAACCCCACCGCTGCCCTTCCAACATCGCTGCTGCCCTGAGTACCCACGGAGCCCTCCCCGGTCACACAGTCACACAGTGCTTGACGTTGGAAGGGACCTCTCCACATCATCAGTCCAAGCCGCCCCTGCACAAGCAGGGAACCCTACAGCGTGTTGCACAGGATCACACTCAGGAGGGTTTGGAAGATGTCTAAAGAAGGAGCCTGCATAACCTCGCTGAACACCCGCTTCCAGTGCTCCGTCACCCTAACAGGCAAAAAGCTCTTCCTCATATGCACATTGAAAGTGTGTTGCAATTTGTACACATTGAAACTGTGTTGCAATTTGCACCCTCTAGCCCTTGGGCTGTTGCTGGGCTCCACCAAGAAGAGCTTGGCCCTGTCCTTTTTACATCCTCGCCTCAGCTCCTTGTACCTCTTGATAAGTTTCCCTGTCACTCTTGTCTTCCCCAGGATAAACAGGCCCAGCTTGCTTACTCTTTCCTCATAAGATAGATGCTCCAGTTCCTTCATCATGCCTGCCACCAATTCCCCGTGCCACCAGCCCTGCGGCTGCTTGGGAGCCACCCAGAGCCCTCCGCGCACCTCTGGCGTCAGCCCCTTCCCAGCAGCTGCGCTCTGCCTCACAGGGGCACTGCGGCATGCCAGCAAGCAAGCTTGGCCAGCACCAAGATTCTCCTTTGGGCTGCAGCACTTTGGTGGCAGGGGTTGCACTGCTTGCTTTTGGAGGGTTTCCATCAATGGGAGGGCTACACCTGGCAGCACCTTGCCCAAAGGCACCTAGCGTGTCCTTTCCCAAAGGCTGGGAATTCACCTCTGTTAGGAAGTGACTCTTTTACCCCAGTGCTGGGCAGAGATGCAGCAGCTGCAGGTCCCTGCTGTGGCTGAGGGCACATTTGTGCCTGCTCTGCCCTCTGCAGCCCTAGGAAGCCGTGGCAGGGCAACCAGTGCAGATGCCGCACCAAGGCTGCTCTCAGCCACAGCACATGGCGCCTGCAAGGTGCGCGGCAGGACAAGAGAAGGAGCCCAGCAATGCACCTGGGGCTCCCAGGACACCACCAACTCGCAAGGGCTCTGCTGAGGACATGCACACCTGGCCCCGGGGCACAACTGCCCTTTGCGCTCATTATGCTACGGAGGAACACGTCTCAACCATGGAAAACAAAACTTTCTCTAGTTCGTGGGGCTGTAAGGGCAGGAGTGGAGCAGGGAAGAAAGAGCAAGGCGTTCAAGGCTGCTTGCAGGAGTGGAAGCAGAGCCCCAAGTGGAGCCCGGCCTCTGGGCAGGCAGCCGCCAGCAGCACCATGGGGCTGCGTGAGGAGACCTCCTTGGCACCCAGCAAGCCCAAGGCCACGCACTGCTCTCTGTCGCCAGGCTCAGCAGTGCCAGGGGGAGTCCAGCACACGCAGACCCTTCCTCACGGCAGCCCCCCTGGCCCCTGTTGCTGCCCTCCTCCCCCCACGCAGCAGTGGAACATCCCGGAGGGGCAGTTATCGCCACGGGAACACGGATGCTTCCCAGGGCTGCGCCTCACAGTGGCCCCAGTGCTGGCCATGCAGCAGCAAGGCCAGGTGAGCAGCAGGGCCGCGCAGCACCAGGAGCCACCCGTGGTGCCCACAAGATGCAGGGGAGCTGCGGGGCTGCAGGGCAGCCTGCGCGATGCCTCCCAGGGGAGGCCACAAAGCCACCGCGCGACACTTGGTGCTCATGGCTGCAAATGTAAACAATTCCATTCTGTTGCAGACTCAGGAAAGTTAAAAAATGGATACATGTGAAGTCGAAGAAATGGAATGGGAGAGCTCAGTGCAGGTACTGTGCGTGCAGGCAGAGGCTGCGCGGGGACGGCTGGCGCTTGGCTCTGCGAGAGCAGCCGCAGGGCTGGTGGCAGAGGTGGCAGGGAGCTCTGGCAGGCCTGGGTGCTGGGGCAGAGCTGTGCCAGGGCCAGGAGTGGCCAAGGCCTCGGGGGCTGCTGCCTGAGCCTGGCGCCCTGGCTCTGTGCACCACCTGACCCGCGCACGCAGGGGACACGAGGCCCCGCGCACAGAGCCAGCGCTGCCACCATGACCATCCCCACAAGCTCTCCTGCTCTCTTCCAGAATTGGGGCACCCTCAATCATGTCGCCTGCAATGACGAGGAGCCCATGGAATGGGAGAGTTCAACCTGCACCCTCCAGGTATTGCCCATGCTGCCAGCTGTGCAGGGAAAACTGGGGCTCAACCTGGCCCCTTTCCACTTTCCTGCTTCCCGCTGCAAGAGGAACCGTGGGGCCAGAGCCCCCCACCTCTGTGATCTGTCCTGCAAATGCTTCCTTCTCTCTTACAGGCTCCACATATGGATGGGGCGCTGTCAGGGAACGAGTCGGAGCCAATGGAGTGGCTCAGTTATGGCAGCAGCCAGGTACAGTCATTGCAGCCACTGGACGCCCTATCCTTCCTCTTCCCCACGCACCATCCCCACCAAGGTCTCCTGCTCTCTTCCAGATGATGGGGAACAATGGCCTGGTTGGCTGCAGTGCAGACGAGTCCATGGACTGGGAGAGCTCTGTGTGCAGCCCCCAGGTATGGCCCCTGCTGCCGGCTGCACGGGCAGAGCTGGGGCTGTGCCCGGCCCCTTGGCGCTGCTCCGCGCTGCCTTTGGGGAGCAGCCGCGCGGGAGCCTGGCCCAGGTGTGCGGGCACTCTGGCGGGCTGCGGCGCCGGGGCAGAGCTGCACAGGGTGCAGGAGCGCCCAAGGCCTGGGCACCTGCTGCCTCAGCCCCTCTGCCGGCCTCTGGGCTGCGCTGGCCACGCCAAGCCTCTGCCAGGGCACCAATGACGGCAGCGCTGCTGCCAAAGAGCCCGCGCAGCCGCCAAAGAGCCTCTGCTCCACGGGAGCCCCCGAGATGCTCCTCGGCCCTGCTCACGCCTCCTTTTCCCTTGCAGGCCAAGCTCCCCTTCACCCTGGCTGCTGCTGGGAAGCGCTGGGCACGAGGACTCCGTCCCTAGACTATTGCATTTTTTTCTTTGTAGTGTCACAGTAGTTCTTAGATGTTGATATTGTTGATACTGTTTTTCATATTGTTGTTGTTACTGTTGTTGTTGTTGTAATTGTTATTGTTGTCGTTATTTTTGTTATTGTTATTCTTTTTTGTTGTTGTTTAAATATATATTCCTGTATCATTGTTCATATGTTGCGTATTTTTTCCAAGTGAGCTCAGGCACAAAAGGCATCCCCACCACAGGTCTGTGTGTGGAGCCCTGTGTGCACCAGGGGCAGGGGAGCAAAAAGTTCCTTCTGGGACTTCCTTTCACATGTGGCGGTGGGGATGCCCAAAGGGGAAAAAAACCCAGCCCCACCATGGGGCAGCTCTCAACTCTCCGGGTGCTGCACACAACATGTCCCCGCAGTGCCCAAGCCACAGGCAAAGGGAAGCTGTCACACCCCAGGGACACGGGGTCTGGAGATGCAGGGACAAACTCCCCAAGCCCCTGGGGGACACAGGGCCCCGCAGGGCTGGGACAGGCTCAGGGACCGTGTCACAGCGTCAGTGTCCCTGGAGGCGGCTGGTGCAGAAATGGGCTGCTGCCAGGAAGGGCCCCGTGCTGGGGACCACGGTGGAGGCTGCTCTGTCCCTCTGCTGTCTGCAGGGCCATCTGCCAGCTGCTCATGGTGACAATTTTGTGCCATGGGAGAAGAGGCCTTACAGCCTGACAAAACCCCACCGCTGCCCTTCCAACATCGCTGCTGCCCTGAGTGCCCACGGAGCCCTCCCCGGTCACACAGTCACACAGTGCTTGACGTTGGAAGGGACCTCTCGACATCATCAGTCCAAGCCGCCCCTGCACAAGCAGGGAACCCTACAGCGTGTTGCACAGGATCACACTCAGGAGGGTTTGGAAGATCTCTAAAGAAGGAGCCTGCATAACCTCGCTGAACACCCGCTTCCAGTGCTCCGTCACCCTAACAGGCAAAAAGCTCTTCCTCATATGCACATTGAAAGTGTGTTGCAATTTGTACACATTGAAACTGTGTTGCAATTTGCACCCTCTAGCCCTTGGGCTGTTGCTGGGCTCCACCAAGAAGAGTTTGGCCCTGTCCTTTTTACATCCTCGCCTCAGCTCCTTGTACCTCTTGATAAGTTTCCCTGTCACTCTTGTCTTCCCCAGGATAAACAGGCCCAGCTTGCTTACTCTTTCCTCATAACATAGATGCTCCAGTTCCTTCATCATCTTTGTGGCAATAAGCTGGTCACTTTCTGCAAGTTCCACAGCCCTCTTGTCCTGTGGAGCCCACAATATTTCTGCCCATAAGAGTTCAGGTGTGGCCTGAGCAGAGCTGAGGAGAGGGGCACGATCAGCCCCCTCCATCTGCTGCCAACACTCCTCCTCATGCAGGCCAGCATCCCTCTGGCCATCCTTGACACAAGGGCACATTGCTGCCTCCTGCTTGACCTGTTGTCAAGCAGACCTCCCAAACCCCTCTCCACAGAGCTGCTTTCCAGCAGCTCCACCCCTAATCTGTACTGGAGCCTCAAGCTATTTCCTCCCCCAGTGCAGGACCCTGCACTTGCCTTTCTTCAGTCTCAGGAGGTTCCTCTCTGCCCAACTCTCCTGCCTCTGCAGCTCCCTCTCAAAGGCAGCGCAGCTCTCAGGAGTGTCGGCCACTGCGGCCAGCTTTGTCTCATGTGCACACTTGCTGAGAGGGCACTCTGTCACCTCCTGCAAGGCACTGAGCAAATAGGTGAATAGCACCGGACCCAGTACTGACCCCCTGGGGAACACCACTAGCCACAGGCCTCCAACTAGACTCAGCACCGATTAGAACAACCCTCTGAGCTCTGCAATCCGCACACTGGATGTGTTCTCCAGCCACACACTGTCCACTCATCTGAAGCACACCTGCTGATCTTCCCGAGGAGGGTTAGGGGCAACCATGGGAATGAGCAGCTTCCTTTAAAGCCCTGCTTTTCCATGCCTGTATTCCTGCCTGCTCAGATATCAGCAGCTCCTCCAGCACTGGGGAGATCTCCTGCTCCGTCCACCTTACCTTGATCTGAGGGCTGGCAACTCAGCTCCTTTAGCAAGCTCCGCTCAGATTTGGACATGCGTGCACAGACCTTTGTCAGTGATGCTCTGGAAAGTCTGCAGAAGGATTTGGAACAGCAACATCCACTCTTCCAAGGCAAGAGCCTTACAAAACAGCTCAGCAGAAAGCACTGTGGAGAGGGTGCTAGTGCAGCAGCCGGGAGAGCAGCCTGGCCGGCCTCTGACTGCAGCAGCTTCAGCAGAGAACTGTGCAAGTCGGGTGGCAAAAGAGCCCATCCCCAGGGAAGGGAGCAATGCGAGGCAGGACAATGGAAGGCCAGAAGGAAGGACAACTCCTCTGGGAGAATCCAAGCTGAGTAAGTCAAGAACAAAGCTCCCATCTATCATCCTGCCAGGAACTCTCAGACTTTCAGAGCATGGAGAGTAGGTGAAGAAGCAGCAGGGGAAGATTCAGCTCACCTGTTCCTATCCATGCGGCAAAGATCTGAGTAAGATGGGCAGGGCACACCCGAAGGCGTGCAGGAGCCCCTCCATTCACCCCAACCACCTGCAGACAGACCTTGTACTGCAGTGTTGAAAAATTACTCTGAATGGAGGCTGTGGAGCAGGAGAGACCCCTTCCCTTCAGGAGTCAGCAGGATTCCAGGCAGCCTGTCCCTTCAAGCAGCTGCAAAGCACCTTCCCAGAGAGGACTGTCCAAGTGGACCCTGGTGGCCCAGCCATGAGGCAGACGAGCCGCAGCTTCTGTGCAAGCAGCCTGCGTGGGGCAAGGGCTTCCCAGCACCTTTCCTGCCGACGGGGGCACTGCGCACGCCTGGGCTCTGCAGGCGTCACGCGCGCAGGCAAGGGGGCTCCCAGCACTTGCCCTCACAGCCACGGGGCTGAGCTCGCTGCCCAGCCCTCTGCTCGTGCCTCCCTGCAGGGAACACTGCTCTGCTTCGCACTTCCCCTCCAGCATTCCCAGGGCAGCAGACAAATGCCTGCCACCAATTCCCCGTGCCACCAGCCCTGCGGCTGCTTGGGAGCCACCCAGAGCCCTCCGCGCACCTCTGGCGTCAGCCCCTTCCCAGCAGCTGCGCTCTGCCTCGCAGGGGCACTGCGGCATGCCAGCAAGCAAGCTTGGACAGCACCAAGATGCTCCTTTGGGCTGCAGCACTTTGGTGGCAGGGGTTGCACTGCTTGCTTTTGGAGGGTTTCCATCAATGGGAGGGCTACACCTGGCAGCACCTTGCCCAAAGGCACCTAGCGTGTCCTTTCCCAAAGGCTGAGAATTCACCTCTGTTAGGAAGTGACTCTTTTACGCCAGTGCTGGGCAGAGATGCAGCAGATGCAGGTCCCTGCTGCGGCTGAGGGCACATTTGTGCCTGCTCTGCCCTCTGCAGCCCTAGGAAGCCGTGGCAGGGCAACCAGTGCAGATGCCGCACCAAGGCTGCTCTCAGCCACAGCACATGGCGCCTGCAAGGTGCGCGGCAGGACAAGAGAAGGAGCCCAGCAGCGCACCTGGGGCTCCCAGGACACCACCAACTCGCAAGGGCTCTGCTGAGGACATGCACACCTGGCCCCAGGACACAACGCCCTTTGCGCTCATTGCGCTACCAAGGAACACGTCTCAACCATGGAAAACAAAACTTTCTCTAGTTCGTGGGGCTGTAAGGGCAGGAGTGGAGCAGGGAAGAAAGAGCAAGGCGTTCAAGGCTGCTTGCAGGGGTGGAAGCAGAGCCCCAAGTGGAGCCTGGCCTCTGGGCAGGCAGCCGCCAGCAGCACCATGGGGCTGCGTGAGGAGACCTCCTTGGCACCCAGCAAGCCCAAGGCCACGCACTGCTCTCTGTCGCCAGGCTCAGCAGTGCCAGGGGGAGACCAGCACACGCAGACCCTTCCTCATGGCAGCCCCCCTGGCCCCTGTTGCTGCCCTCCTCCCCCCACGCAGCAGTGGAACATCCCGGAGGGGCAGTTATCGCCACGGGAACACGGATGCTTCCCAAGGCTGCGCCTCACAGTGGCCCCAGTGCTGGCCACACAGCAGCAAGGCCAGGTGAGCAGCAGGGCCGCGCAGCACCAGGGGCCACCCGTGGTGCCCACAAGATGCAGGGGAGCTGCGGGGCTGCAGGGCAGCCTGCGCGATGCCTCCCAGGGGAGGCCACAAAGCCACCACGCGACACTTGGTGCTCATGGCTGCAAATGTAAACAATTCCATTCTGTTGCAGACTCAGGACATTGAAAAAAAATGAATAAATGTGAAGTCGAAGAAATGGAATGGGAGAGCTCAGTGCAGGTACTGTGCGTGCAGGCAGAGGCTGCGCGGGGACGGCTGGCGCTTGGCTCTGCGAGAGCAGCCGCAGGGCTGGTGGCAGAGGTGGCAGGGAGCTCTGGCAGGCCTGGGTGCTGGGGCAGAGCTGTGCCAGGGCCAGGAGTGGCCTAGGCCTCGGGGGCTGCTGCCTGAGCCTGGCGCCCTGGCTCTGTGCACCGCCTGACCCGTGCACGCAGGGGACACGAGGCCCCGCGCACAGAGCCAGCGCTGCCACCATGACCGTCCCCACAAGCTCTCCTGCTCTCTTCCAGAATTGGGGCACCCTCAATCATGTCGCCTGCAATGACGAGGAGCCCATGGAATGGGAGAGTTCAACCTGCACCCTCCAGGTATTGCCCATGCTGCCAGCTGTGCAGGGAAAACTGGGGCTCAACCTGGCCCCTTTCCACTTTCCTGCTTCCCGCTGCAAGAGGAACCGTGGGGCCAGAGCCCCCCACCTCTGTGATCTGTCCTGCAAATGCTTCCTTCTCTCTTACAGGCTCCACATATGGATGGGGCGCTGTCAGGGAACGAGTCGGAGCCAATGGAGTGGCTCAGTTATGGCAGCAGCCAGGTACAGTCATTGCAGCCACTGGACGCCCTATCCTTCCTCTTCCCCACGCACCATCCCCACCAAGGTCTCCTGCTCTCTTCCAGATGATGGGGAACAATGGCCTGGTTGGCTGCAGTGCAGACGAGTCCATGGACTGGGAGAGCTCTGTGTGCAGCCCCCAGGTATGGCCCCTGCTGCCGGCTGCACGGGCAGAGCTGGGGCTGTGCCCGGCCCCTTGGCGCTGCTCCGCGCTGCCTTTGGGGAGCAGCCGCGCGGGAGCCTGGCCCAGGTGTGCGGGCGCTCTGGCGGGCTGCGGCGCCGGGGCAGAGCTGCACAGGGCGCAGGAGCGCCCAAGGCCTGGGCACCTGCTGCCTCAGCCCCTCTGCCAGCGTCTGGGCTGCGCTGGCCACGCCAAGCCTCTGCCAGGGCACCAATGACGGCAGCGCTGCTGCCAAAGAGCCCGCGCAGCCGCCAAAGAGCCTCTGCTCCACGGGAGCCCCCAAGATGCTCCTCGGCCCTGCTCACGCCTCCTTTTCCCTTGCAGGCCAAGCTCCCCTTCACCCTGGCTGCTGCTGGGAAGCGCTGGGCACGAGGACTCCGTCCCTAGACTATTGCATTTTTTTCTTTGTAGTGTCACAGTAGTTCTTAGATGTTGATATTGTTGATACTGTTTTTCATATTGTTGTTGTTACTGTTGTTGTTGTTGTAATTGTTATTGTTGTCGTTATTTTTGTTATTGTTATTCTTTTTTGTTGTTGTTTAAATATATATTCCTGTATCATTGTTCATATGTTGCGTATTTTTTCCAAGTGAGCTCAGGCACAAAAGGCATCCCCACCACAGGTCTGTGTGTGGAGCCCTGTGTGCACCAGGGGCAGGGGAGCAAAAAGTTCCTTCTGGGACTTCCTTTCACATGTGGCGGTGGGGATGCCCAAAGGGGAAAAAAACCCAGCCCCACCATGGGGCAGCTCTCAACTCTCCGGGTGCTGCACACAACATGTCCCCGCAGTGCCCAAGCCACAGGCAAAGGGAAGCTGTCACACCCCAGGGACACGGGGTCTGGAGATGCAGGGACAAACTCCCCAAGCCCCTGGGGGACACAGGGCCCCGCAGGGCTGGGACAGGCTCAGGGACCGTGTCACAGGGTCAGTGTCCCTGGAGGCGGCTGGTGCAGAAATGGGCTGCTGCCAGGAAGGGCCCCGTGCTGGGGACCACGGTGGAGGCTGCTCTGTCCCTCTGCTGTCTGCAGGGCCATCTGCCAGCTGCTCATGGTGACAATTTTGTGCCATGGGAGAAGAGGCCTTACAGCCTGACAAAACCCCACCGCTGCCCTTCCAACATCGCTGCTGCCCTGAGTGCCCACGGAGCCCTCCCCGGTCACACAGTCACACAGTGCTTGACGTTGGAAGGGACCTCTCCACATCATCAGTCCAAGCCGCCCCTGCACAAGCAGGGAACCCTACAGCGTGTTGCACAGGATCACACTCAGGAGGGTTTGGAAGATCTCTAAAGAAGGAGCCTGCATAACCTCGCTGAACACCCGCTTCCAGTGCTCCGTCACCCTAACAGGCAAAAAGCTCTTCCTCATATGCACATTGAAAGTGTGTTGCAATTTGTACACATTGAAACTGTGTTGCAATTTGCACCCTCTAGCCCTTGGGCTGTTGCTGGGCTCCACCAAGAAGAGCTTGGCCCTGTCCTTTTTACATCCTCGCCTCAGCTCCTTGTACCTCTTGATAAGTTTCCCTGTCACTCTTGTCTTCCCCAGGATAAACAGGCCCAGCTTGCTTACTCTTTCCTCATAACATAGATGCTCCAGTTCCTTCATCATGCCTGCCACCAATTCCCCGTGCCACCAGCCCTGCGGCTGCTTGGGAGCCACCCAGAGCCCTCCGCACACCTCTGGCGTCAGCCCCTTCCCAGCAGCTGCGCTCTGCCTCGCAGGGGCACTGCGGCATGCCAGCAAGCAAGCTTGGACAGCACCAAGATTCTCCTTTGGGCTGCAGCACTTTGGTGGCAGGGGTTGCACTGCTTGCTTTTGGAGGGTTTCCATCAATGGGAGGGCTACACCTGGCAGCACCTTGCCCAAAGGCACCTAGCGTGTCCTTTCCCAAAGGCTGAGAATTCACCTCTGTTAGGAAGTGACTCTTTTACGCCAGTGCTGGGCAGAGATGCAGCAGCTGCAGGTCCCTGCTGCGGCTGAGGGCACATTTGTGCCTGCTCTGCCCTCTGCAGCCCTAGGAAGCCGTGGCAGGGCAACCAGTGCAGATGCCGCACCAAGGCTGCTCTCAGCCACAGCACATGGCGCCTGCAAGGTGCGCGGCAGGACAAGAGAAGGAGCCCAGCAGCGCACCTGGGGCTCCCAGGACACCACCAACTCGCAAGGGCTCTGCTGAGGACATGCACACCTGGCCCCAGGACACAACGCCCTTTGCGCTCATTGCGCTACCAAGGAACACGTCTCAACCATGGAAAACAAAACTTTCTCTAGTTCGTGGGGCTGTAAGGGCAGGAGTGGAGCAGGGAAGAAAGAGCAAGGCGTTTAAGGCTGCTTGCAGGGGTGGAAGCAGAGCCCCAAGTGGAGCCCGGCCTCTGGGCAGGCAGCCACCAGCAGCACCATGGGGCTGCGTGAGGAGACCTCCTTGGCATCCAGCAAGCCCAAGGCCACGCACTGCTCTCTTTCGCCAGGCTCAGCAGTGCCAGGGGGAGTCCAGCACACGCAGACCCTTCCTCATGGCAGCCCCCCTGGCCCCTGTTGCTGCCCTCCTCCCCCCACGCAGCAGTGGAACATCCCGGAGGGGCAGTTATCGCCACGGGAACACGGATGCTTCCCAGGGCTGCGCCTCACAGTGGCCCCAGTGCTGGCCACACAGCAGCAAGGCCAGGTGAGCAGCAGGGCCGCGCAGCACCAGGGGCCACCCGTGGTGCCCACAAGATGCAGGGGAGCTGCGGGGCTGCAGGGCAGCCTGCGCGATGCCTCCCAGGGGAGGCCACAAAGCCACCACGCGACACTTGGTGCTCATGGCTGCAAATGTAAACAATTCCATTCTGTTGCAGACTCAGGAAAGTTAAAAAATGGATACATGTGAAGTCGAAGAAATGGAATGGGAGAGCTCAGTGCAGGTACTGTGCGTGCAGGCAGAGGCTGCGCGGGGACGGCTGGCGCTTGGCTCTGCGAGAGCAGCCACAGGGCTGGTGGCAGAGGTGGCAGGGAGCTCTGGCAGGCCTGGGTGCTGGGGCAGAGCTGTGCCAGGGCCAGGAGTGGCCTAGGCCTCGGGGGCTGCTGCCTGAGCCTGGCGCCCTGGCTCTGTGCACCGCCTGCCCCGCGCACGCAGGGGACACGAGGCCCCGTGCACAGAGCCAGCGCTGCCACCATGACCGTCCCCACAAGCTCTCCTGCTCTCTTCCAGAGTTGGGGCACCCTCAATCGTGTCGGCTGCAATGACGAGGAGCCCATGGAATGGGAGAGTTCAACCTGCAGGCTCCAGGTATTGCCCGTGCTGCCAGCTGTGCAGGGAAAACTGGGGCTCAGCCTGGCCCCTTTCCACTTTCCTGCTTCCCGCTGTAAGAGGAACCGTGGGGCCAGAGCCACCCACCTCTGTGATCTGTCCTGCAAATGCTTCCTTCTCTCTTACAGGCTCCACATATGGATGGGGGGCTGTCAGGAAACGAGTCGGAGCCAATGGAGTGGCTCAGTTATGGCAGCAGCCAGGTACAGTCCTTGCAGCCACTGGAGGCCCTATCCTTCCTCTTCCCCACGCACCATCCCCACCAAGGTCTCCTGCTCTCTTCCAGATGATGGGGAACAATGGCCTGGTTGGCTGCAGTGCAGACGAGTCCATGGACTGGGAGAGCTCTGTGTGCAGCCCCCAGGTATGGCCCCTGCTGCCGGCTGCACGGGCAGAGCTGGGGCTGTGCCCGGCCCCTTGGCGCTGCTCCGCGCTGCCTTTGGGGAGCAGCCGCGCGGGAGCCTGGCCCAGGTGTGCGGGCGCTCTGGCGGGCTGCGGCGCCGGGGCAGAGCTGCACAGGGCGCAGGAGCGCCCAAGGCCTGGGCACCTGCTGCCTCAGCCCCTCTGCCAGCGTCTGGGCTGCGCTGGCCACGCCAAGCCTCTGCCAGGGCACCAATGACGGCAGCGCTGCTGCCAAAGAGCCCGCGCAGCCGCCAAAGAGCCTCTGCTCCACGGGAGCCCCCGAGATGCTCCTCGGCCCTGCTCACGCCTCCTTTTCCCTTGCAGGCCAAGCTCCCCTTCACCCTGGCTGCTGCTGGGAAGCGCTGGGCACGAGGACTCCGTCCCTAGACTATTGCATTTTTTTCTTTGTAGTGTCACAGTAGTTCTTAGATGTTGATATTGTTGATACTGTTTTTCATATTGTTGTTGTTACTGTTGTTGTTGTTGTAATTGTTATTGTTGTCGTTATTTTTGTTATTGTTATTCTTTTTTGTTGTTGTTTAAATATATATTCCTGTATCATTGTTCATATGTTGCGCATTTTTTCCAAGTGAGCTCAGGCACAAAAGGCATCCCCACCACAGGTCTGTGTGTGGAGCCCTGTGTGCACCAGGGGCAGGGGAGCAAAAAGTTCCTTCTGGGACTTCCTTTCACATGTGGCGGTGGGGATGCCCAAAGGGGAAAAAAACCCAGCCCCACCATGGGGCAGCTCTCAACTCTCCGGGTGCTGCACACAACATGTCCCCGCAGTGCCCAAGCCACAGGCAAAGGGAAGCTGTCACACCCCAGGGACACGGGGTCTGGAGATGCAGGGACAAACTCCCCAAGCCCCTGGGGGACACAGGGCCCCGCAGGGCTGGGACAGGCTCAGGGACCGTGTCACAGCGTCAGTGTCCCTGGAGGCGGCTGGTGCAGAAATGGGCTGCTGCCAGGAAGGGCCCCGTGCTGGGGACCACGGTGGAGGCTGCTCTGTCCCTCTGCTGTCTGCAGGGCCATCTGCCAGCTGCTCATGGTGACAATTTTGTGCCATGGGAGAAGAGGCCTTACAGCCTGACAAAACCCCACCGCTGCCCTTCCAACATCGCTGCTGCCCTGAGTGCCCACGGAGCCCTCCCCGGTCACACAGTCACACAGTGCTTGACGTTGGAAGGGACCTCTCCACATCATCAGTCCAAGCCGCCCCTGCACAAGCAGGGAACCCTACAGCGTGTTGCACAGGATCACACTCAGGAGGGTTTGGAAGATCTCTAAAGAAGGAGCCTGCATAACCTCGCTGAACACCCGCTTCCAGTGCTCCGTCACCCTAACAGGCAAAAAGCTCTTCCTCATATGCACATTGAAAGTGTGTTGCAATTTGTACACATTGAAACTGTGTTGCAATTTGCACCCTCTAGCCCTTGGGCTGTTGCTGGGCTCCACCAAGAAGAGCTTGGCCCTGTCCTTTTTACATCCTCGCCTCAGCTCCTTGTACCTCTTGATAAGTTTCCCTGTCACTCTTGTCTTCCCCAGGATAAACAGGCCCAGCTTGCTTACTCTTTCCTCATAACATAGATGCTCCAGTTCCTTCATCATCTTTGTGGCAATAAGCTGGTCACTTTCTGCAAGTTCCACAGCCCTCTTGTCCTGTGGAGCCCACAATATTTCTGCCCATAAGAGTTCAGGTGTGGCCTGAGCAGAGCTGAGGAGAGGGGCACGATCAGCCCCCTCCATCTGCTGCCAACACTCCTCCTCATGCAGGCCAGCATCCCTCTGGCCATCCTTGACACAAGGGCACATTGCTGCCTCCTGCTTGACCTGTTGTCAAGCAGACCTCCCAAACCCCTCTCCACAGAGCTGCTTTCCAGCAGCTCCACCCCTAATCTGTACTGGAGCCTCAAGCTATTTCCTCCCCCAGTGCAGGACCCTGCACTTGCCTTTCTTCAGTCTCAGGAGGTTCCTCTCTGCCCAACTCTCCTGCCTCTGCAGCTCCCTCTCAAAGGCAGCGCAGCTCTCAGGAGTGTCGGCCACTGCGGCCAGCTTTGTCTCATGTGCACACTTGCTGAGAGGGCACTCTGTCACCTCCTGCAAGGCACTGAGCAAATAGGTGAATAGCACCGGACCCAGTACTGACCCCCTGGGGAACACCACTAGCCACAGGCCTCCAACTAGACTCAGCACCGATTAGAACAACCCTCTGAGCTCTGCAATCCGCACACTGGATGTGTTCTCCAGCCACACACTGTCCACTCATCTGAAGCACACCTGCTGATCTTCCCGAGGAGGGTTAGGGGCAACCATGGGAATGAGCAGCTTCCTTTAAAGCCCTGCTTTTCCATGCCTGTATTCCTGCCTGCTCAGATATCAGCAGCTCCTCCAGCACTGGGGAGATCTCCTGCTCCGTCCACCTTACCTTGATCTGAGGGCTGGCAACTCAGCTCCTTTAGCAAGCTCCGCTCAGATTTGGACATGTGTGCACAGACCTTTGTCAGTGATGCTCTGGAAAGTCTGCAGAAGGATTTGGAACAGCAACATCCACTCTTCCAAGGCAAGAGCCTTACAAAACAGCTCAGCAGAAAGCACTGTGGAGAGGGTGCTAGTGCAGCAGCCGGGAGAGCAGCCTGGCCGGCCTCTGACTGCAGCAGCTTCAGCAGAGAACTGTGCAAGTCGGGTGGCAAAAGAGCCCATCCCCAGGGAAGGGAGCAATGCGAGGCAGGACAATGGAAGGCCAGAAGGAAGGACAACTCCTCTGGGAGAATCCAAGCTGAGTAAGTCAAGAACAAAGCTCCCATCTATCATCCTGCCAGGAACTCTCAGACTTTCAGAGCATGGAGAGTAGGTGAAGAAGCAGCAGGGGAAGATTCAGCTCACCTGTTCCTATCCATGCGGCAAAGATCTGAGTAAGATGGGCAGGGCACACCCGAAGGCGTGCAGGAGCCCCTCCATTCACCCCAACCACCTGCAGACAGACCTTGTACTGCAGTGTTGAAAAATTACTCTGAATGGAGGCCGTGGAGCAGGAGAGACCCCTTCCCTTCAGGAGTCAGCAGGATTCCAGGCAGCCTGTCCCTTCAAGCAGCTGCAAAGCACCTTCCCAGAGAGGACTGTCCAAGTGGACCCTGGTGGCCCAGCCATGAGGCAGACGAGCCGCAGCTTCTGTGCAAGCAGCCTGCGTGGGGCAAGGGCTTCCCAGCACCTTTCCTGCCGACGGGGGCACTGCGCACGCCTGGGCTCTGCAGGCGTCACGCGCGCAGGCAAGGGGGCTCCCAGCACTTGCCCTCACAGCCACGGGGCTGAGCTCGCTGCCCAGCCCTCTGCTCGTGCCTCCCTGCAGGGAACACTGCTCTGCTTCGCACTTCCCCTCCAGCATTCCCAGGGCAGCAGACAAATGCCTGCCACCAATTCCCCGTGCCACCAGCCCTGCGGCTGCTTGGGAGCCACCCAGAGCCCTCCGCGCACCTCTGGCGTCAGCCCCTTCCCAGCAGCTGCGCTCTGCCTCGCAGGGGCACTGCGGCATGCCAGCAAGCAAGCTTGGCCAGCACCAAGATTCTCCTTTGGGCTGCAGCACTTTGGTGGCAGGGGTTGCACTGCTTGCTTTTGGAGGGTTTCCATCAATGGGAGGGCTACACCTGGCAGCACCTTGCCCAAAGGCACCTAGCGTGTCCTTTCCCAAAGGCTGAGAATTCACCTCTGTTAGGAAGTGACTCTTTTACCCCAGTGCTGGGCAGAGATGCAGCAGCTGCAGGTCCCTGCTGCGGCTGAGGGCACATTTGTGCCTGCTCTGCCCTCTGCAGCCCTAGGAAGCCGTGGCAGGGCAACCAGTGCAGATGCCGCACCAAGGCTGCTCTCAGCCACAGCACATGGCGCCTGCAAGGTGCGCGGCAGGACAAGAGAAGGAGCCCAGCAGCGCACCTGGGGCTCCCAGGACACCACCAACTCACAAGGGCTCTGCTGAGGACATGCACACCTGGCCCCGGGACACAACGGCCCTTTGCGCTCATTGCGCTACCAAGGAACACGTCTCAACCATGGAAAACAAAACTTTCTCTAGTTCGTGGGGCTGTAAGGGCAGGAGTGGAGCAGGGAAGAAAGAGCAAGGCGTTCAAGGCTGCTTGCAGGGGTGGAAGCAGAGCCCCAAGTGGAGCCCGGCCTCTGGGCAGGCAGCCGCCAGCAGCACCATGGGGCTGCGTGAGGAGACCTCCTTGGCACCCAGCAAGCCCAAGGCCACGCACTGCTCTCTTTCGCCAGGCTCAGCAGTGCCAGGGGGAGTCCAGCACACGCAGACCCTTCCTCATGGCAGCCCCCCTGGCCCCTGTTGCTGCCCTCCTCCCCCCACGCAGCAGTGGAACATCCCGGAGGGGCAGTTATCGCCACGGGAACACGGATGCTTCCCAAGGCTGCGCCTCACAGTGGCCCCAGTGCTGGCCACACAGCAGCAAGGCCAGGTGAGCAGCAGGGCCGCGCAGCACCAGGGGCCACCCGTGGTGCCCACAAGATGCAGGGGAGCTGCGGGGCTGCAGGGCAGCCTGCGCGATGCCTCCCAGGGGAGGCCACAAAGCCACCACGCGACACTTGGTGCTCATGGCTGCAAATGTAAACAATTCCATTCTGTTGCAGACTCAGGACATTGAAAAAAAATGAATAAATGTGAAGTCGAAGAAATGGAATGGGAGAGCTCAGTGCAGGTACTGTGCGTGCAGGCAGAGGCTGCGCGGGGACGGCTGGCGCTTGGCTCTGCGAGAGCAGCCGCAGGGCTGGTGGCAGAGGTGGCAGGGAGCTCTGGCAGGCCTGGGTGCTGGGGCAGAGCTGTGCCAGGGCCAGGAGTGGCCTAGGCCTCGGGGGCTGCTGCCTGAGCCTGGCGCCCTGGCTCTGTGCACCGCCTGACCCGTGCACGCAGGGGACACGAGGCCCCGCGCACAGAGCCAGCGCTGCCACCATGACCGTCCCCACAAGCTCTCCTGCTCTCTTCCAGAATTGGGGCACCCTCAATCATGTCGCCTGCAATGACGAGGAGCCCATGGAATGGGAGAGTTCAACCTGCACCCTCCAGGTATTGCCCATGCTGCCAGCTGTGCAGGGAAAACTGGGGCTCAACCTGGCCCCTTTCCACTTTCCTGCTTCCCGCTGCAAGAGGAACCGTGGGGCCAGAGCCCCCCACCTCTGTGATCTGTCCTGCAAATGCTTCCTTCTCTCTTACAGGCTCCACATATGGATGGGGCGCTGTCAGGGAACGAGTCGGAGCCAATGGAGTGGCTCAGTTATGGCAGCAGCCAGGTACAGTCATTGCAGCCACTGGACGCCCTATCCTTCCTCTTCCCCACGCACCATCCCCACCAAGGTCTCCTGCTCTCTTCCAGATGATGGGGAACAATGGCCTGGTTGGCTGCAGTGCAGACGAGTCCATGGACTGGGAGAGCTCTGTGTGCAGCCCCCAGGTATGGTCCCTGCTGCCGGCTGCACGGGCAGAGCTGGGGCTGTGCCCGGCCCCTTGGCGCTGCTCCGCGCTGCCTTTGGGGAGCAGCCGCGCGGGAGCCTGGCCCAGGTGTGCGGGCGCTCTGGCGGGCTGCGGCGCCGGGGCAGAGCTGCACAGGGCGCAGGAGCGCCCAAGGCCTGGGCACCTGCTGCCTCAGCCCCTCTGCCAGCGTCTGGGCTGCGCTGGCCACGCCAAGCCTCTGCCAGGGCACCAATGACGGCAGCGCTGCTGCCAAAGAGCCCGCGCAGCCGCCAAAGAGCCTCTGCTCCACGGGAGCCCCCGAGATGCTCCTCGGCCCTGCTCACGCCTCCTTTTCCCTTGCAGGCCAAGCTCCCCTTCACCCTGGCTGCTGCTGGGAAGCGCTGGGCACGAGGACTCCGTCCCTAGACTATTGCATTTTTTTCTTTGTAGTGTCACAGTAGTTCTTAGATGTTGATATTGTTGATACTGTTTTTCATATTGTTGTTGTTACTGTTGTTGTTGTTGTAATTGTTATTGTTGTCGTTATTTTTGTTATTGTTATTCTTTTTTGTTGTTGTTTAAATATATATTCCTGTATCATTGTTCATATGTTGCGTATTTTTTCCAAGTGAGCTCAGGCACAAAAGGCATCCCCACCACAGGTCTGTGTGTGGAGCCCTGTGTGCACCAGGGGCAGGGGAGCAAAAAGTTCCTTCTGGGACTTCCTTTCACATGTGGCGGTGGGGATGCCCAAAGGGGAAAAAAACCCAGCCCCACCATGGGGCAGCTCTCAACTCTCCGGGTGCTGCACACAACATGTCCCCGCAGTGCCCAAGCCACAGGCAAAGGGAAGCTGTCACACCCCAGGGACACGGGGTCTGGAGATGCAGGGACAAACTCCCCAAGCCCCTGGGGGACACAGGGCCCCGCAGGGCTGGGACAGGCTCAGGGACCGTGTCACAGGGTCAGTGTCCCTGGAGGCGGCTGGTGCAGAAATGGGCTGCTGCCAGGAAGGGCCCCGTGCTGGGGACCACGGTGGAGGCTGCTCTGTCCCTCTGCTGTCTGCAGGGCCATCTGCCAGCTGCTCATGGTGACAATTTTGTGCCATGGGAGAAGAGGCCTTACAGCCTGACAAAACCCCACCGCTGCCCTTCCAACATCGCTGCTGCCCTGAGTGCCCACGGAGCCCTCCCCGGTCACACAGTCACACAGTGCTTGACGTTGGAAGGGACCTCTCCACATCATCAGTCCAAGCCGCCCCTGCACAAGCAGGGAACCCTACAGCGTGTTGCACAGGATCACACTCAGGAGGGTTTGGAAGATCTCTAAAGAAGGAGCCTGCATAACCTCGCTGAACACCCGCTTCCAGTGCTCCGTCACCCTAACAGGCAAAAAGCTCTTCCTCATATGCACATTGAAAGTGTGTTGCAATTTGTACACATTGAAACTGTGTTGCAATTTGCACCCTCTAGCCCTTGGGCTGTTGCTGGGCTCCACCAAGAAGAGCTTGGCCCTGTCCTTTTTACATCCTCACCTCAGCTCCTTGTACCTCTTGATAAGTTTCCCTGTCACTCTTGTCTTCCCCAGGATAAACAGGCCCAGCTTGCTTACTCTTTCCTCATAACATAGATGCTCCAGTTCCTTCATCATGCCTGCCACCAATTCCCCGTGCCACCAGCCCTGCGGCTGCTTGGGAGCCACCCAGAGCCCTCCGCGCACCTCTGGCGTCAGCCCCTTCCCAGCAGCTGCGCTCTGCCTCGCAGGGGCACTGCGGCATGCCAGCAAGCAAGCTTGGACAGCACCAAGATGCTCCTTTGGGCTGCAACACTTTGGTGGCAGGGGTTGCACTGCTTGCTTTTGGAGGGTTTCCATCAATGGGAGGGCTACACCTGGCAGCACCTTGCCCAAAGGCACCTAGCGTGTCCTTTCCCAAAGGCTGAGAATTCACCTCTGTTAGGAAGTGACTCTTTTACCCCAGTGCTGGGCAGAGATGCAGCAGATGCAGGTCCCTGCTGCGGCTGAGGGCACATTTGTGCCTGCTCTGCCCTCTGCAGCCCTAGGAAGCCGTGGCAGGGCAACCAGTGCAGATGCCGCACCAAGGCTGCTCTCAGCCACAGCACATGGCGCCTGCAAGGTGCGCGGCAGGACAAGAGAAGGAGCCCAGCAGCGCACCTGGGGCTCCCAGGACACCACCAACTCGCAAGGGCTCTGCTGAGGACATGCACACCTGGCCCCAGGACACAACGCCCTTTGCGCTCATTGCGCTACCAAGGAACACGTCTCAACCATGGAAAACAAAACTTTCTCTAGTTCGTGGGGCTGTAAGGGCAGGAGTGGAGCAGGGAAGAAAGAGCAAGGCGTTCAAGGCTGCTTGCAGGGGTGGAAGCAGAGCCCCAAGTGGAGCCTGGCCTCTGGGCAGGCAGCCGCCAGCAGCACCATGGGGCTGCGTGAGGAGACCTCCTTGGCACCCAGCAAGCCCAAGGCCACGCACTGCTCTCTTTCGCCAGGCTCAGCAGTGCCAGGGGGAGTCCAGCACACGCAGACCCTTCCTCATGGCAGCCCCCCTGGCCCCTGTTGCTGCCCTCCTCCCCCCACGCAGCAGTGGAACATCCCGGAGGGGCAGTTATCGCCACGGGAACACGGATGCTTCCCAGGGCTGCGCCTCACAGTGGCCCCAGTGCTGGCCACACAGCAGCAAGGCCAGGTGAGCAGCAGGGCCGCGCAGCACCAGGAGCCACCCGTGGTGTCCACAAGATGCAGGGGAGCTGCGGGGCTGCAGGGCAGCCTGCGCGATGCCTCCCAGGGGAGGCCACAAAGCCACCGCGCGACACTTGGTGCTCATGGCTGCAAATGTAAACAATTCCATTCTGTTGCAGACTCAGGACATTGAAAAAAAATGAATAAATGTGAAGTCGAAGAAATGGAATGGGAGAGCTCAGTGCAGGTACTGTGCGTGCAGGCAGAGGCTGCGCGGGGACGGCTGGCGCTTGGCTCTGCGAGAGCAGCCGCAGGGCTGGTGGCAGAGGTGGCAGGGAGCTCTGGCAGGCCTGGGTGCTGGGGCAGAGCTGTGCCAGGGCCAGGAGTGGCCTAGGCCTCGGGGGCTGCTGCCTGAGCCTGGCGCCCTGGCTCTGTGCACCGCCTGACCCGTGCACGCAGGGGACACGAGGCCCCGCGCACAGAGCCAGCGCTGCCACCATGACCGTCCCCACAAGCTCTCCTGCTCTCTTCCAGAATTGGGGCACCCTCAATCATGTCGCCTGCAATGACGAGGAGCCCATGGAATGGGAGAGTTCAACCTGCACCCTCCAGGTATTGCCCATGCTGCCAGCTGTGCAGGGAAAACTGGGGCTCAACCTGGCCCCTTTCCACTTTCCTGCTTCCCGCTGCAAGAGGAACCGTGGGGCCAGAGCCCCCCACCTCTGTGATCTGTCCTGCAAATGCTTCCTTCTCTCTTACAGGCTCCACATATGGATGGGGCGCTGTCAGGGAACGAGTCGGAGCCAATGGAGTGGCTCAGTTATGGCAGCAGCCAGGTACAGTCATTGCAGCCACTGGACGCCCTATCCTTCCTCTTCCCCACGCACCATCCCCACCAAGGTCTCCTGCTCTCTTCCAGATGATGGGGAACAATGGCCTGGTTGGCTGCAGTGCAGACGAGTCCATGGACTGGGAGAGCTCTGTGTGCAGCCCCCAGGTATGGCCCCTGCTGCCGGCTGCACGGGCAGAGCTGGGGCTGTGCCCGGCCCCTTGGTGCTGCTCCGCGCTGCCTTTGGGGAGCAGCCGCGCGGGAGCCTGGCCCAGGTGTGCGGGCGCTCTGGCGGGCTGCGGCGCCGGGGCAGAGCTGCACAGGGCGCAGGAGCGCCCAAGGCCTGGGCACCTGCTGCCTCAGCCCCTCTGCCAGCGTCTGGGCTGCGCTGGCCACGCCAAGCCTCTGCCAGGGCACCAATGACGGCAGCGCTGCTGCCAAAGAGCCCGCGCAGCCGCCAAAGAGCCTCTGCTCCACGGGAGCCCCCAAGATGCTCCTCGGCCCTGCTCACGCCTCCTTTTCCCTTGCAGGCCAAGCTCCCCTTCACCCTGGCTGCTGCTGGGAAGCGCTGGGCACGAGGACTCCATCCCTAGACTATTGCATTTTTTTCTTTGTAGTGTCACAGTAGTTCTTAGATGTTGATATTGTTGATACTGTTTTTCATATTGTTGTTGTTACTGTTGTTGTTGTTGTAATTGTTATTGTTGTCGTTATTTTTGTTATTGTTATTCTTTTTTGTTGTTGTTTAAATATATATTCCTGTATCATTGTTCATATGTTGCGTATTTTTTCCAAGTGAGCTCAGGCACAAAAGGCATCCCCACCACAGGTCTGTGTGTGGAGCCCTGTGTGCACCAGGGGCAGGGGAGCAAAAAGTTCCTTCTGGGACTTCCTTTCACATGTGGCGGTGGGGATGCCCAAAGGGGAAAAAAACCCAGCCCCACCATGGGGCAGCTCTCAACTCTCCGGGTGCTGCACACAACATGTCCCCGCAGTGCCCAAGCCACAGGCAAAGGGAAGCTGTCACACCCCAGGGACACGGGGTCTGGAGATGCAGGGACAAACTCCCCAAGCCCCTGGGGGACACAGGGCCCCGCAGGGCTGGGACAGGCTCAGGGACCGTGTCACAGGGTCAGTGTCCCTGGAGGCGGCTGGTGCAGAAATGGGCTGCTGCCAGGAAGGGCCCCGTGCTGGGGACCACGGTGGAGGCTGCTCTGTCCCTCTGCTGTCTGCAGGGCCATCTGCCAGCTGCTCATGGTGACAATTTTGTGCCATGGGAGAAGAGGCCTTACAGCCTGACAAAACCCCACCGCTGCCCTTCCAACATCGCTGCTGCCCTGAGTGCCCACGGAGCCCTCCCCGGTCACACAGTCACACAGTGCTTGACGTTGGAAGGGACCTCTCCACATCATCAGTCCAAGCCGCCCCTGCACAAGCAGGGAACCCTACAGCGTGTTGCACAGGATCACACTCAGGAGGGTTTGGAAGATCTCTAAAGAAGGAGCCTGCATAACCTCGCTGAACACCCGCTTCCAGTGCTCCGTCACCCTAACAGGCAAAAAGCTCTTCCTCATATGCACATTGAAAGTGTGTTGCAATTTGTACACATTGAAACTGTGTTGCAATTTGCACCCTCTAGCCCTTGGGCTGTTGCTGGGCTCCACCAAGAAGAGCTTGGCCCTGTCCTTTTTACATCCTCGCCTCAGCTCCTTGTACCTCTTGATAAGTTTCCCTGTCACTCTTGTCTTCCCCAGGATAAACAGGCCCAGCTTGCTTACTCTTTCCTCATAACATAGATGCTCCAGTTCCTTCATCATGCCTGCCACCAATTCCCCGTGCCACCAGCCCTGCGGCTGCTTGGGAGCCACCCAGAGCCCTCCGCGCACCTCTGGCGTCAGCCCCTTCCCAGCAGCTGCGCTCTGCCTCGCAGGGGCACTGCGGCATGCCAGCAAGCAAGCTTGGACAGCACCAAGATGCTCCTTTGGGCTGCAACACTTTGGTGGCAGGGGTTGCACTGCTTGCTTTTGGAGGGTTTCCATCAATGGGAGGGCTACACCTGGCAGCACCTTGCCCAAAGGCACCTAGCGTGTCCTTTCCCAAAGGCTGAGAATTCACCTCTGTTAGGAAGTGACTCTTTTACCCCAGTGCTGGGCAGAGATGCAGCAGATGCAGGTCCCTGCTGCGGCTGAGGGCACATTTGTGCCTGCTCTGCCCTCTGCAGCCCTAGGAAGCCGTGGCAGGGCAACCAGTGCAGATGCCGCACCAAGGCTGCTCTCAGCCACAGCACATGGCGCCTGCAAGGTGCGCGGCAGGACAAGAGAAGGAGCCCAGCAGCGCACCTGGGGCTCCCAGGACACCACCAACTCGCAAGGGCTCTGCTGAGGACATGCACACCTGGCCCCAGGACACAACGCCCTTTGCGCTCATTGCGCTACCAAGGAACACGTCTCAACCATGGAAAACAAAACTTTCTCTAGTTCGTGGGGCTGTAAGGGCAGGAGTGGAGCAGGGAAGAAAGAGCAAGGCGTTCAAGGCTGCTTGCAGGGGTGGAAGCAGAGCCCCAAGTGGAGCCTGGCCTCTGGGCAGGCAGCCGCCAGCAGCACCATGGGGCTGCGTGAGGAGACCTCCTTGGCACCCAGCAAGCCCAAGGCCACGCACTGCTCTCTTTCGCCAGGCTCAGCAGTGCCAGGGGGAGTCCAGCACACGCAGACCCTTCCTCATGGCAGCCCCCCTGGCCCCTGTTGCTGCCCTCCTCCCCCCACGCAGCAGTGGAACATCCCGGAGGGGCAGTTATCGCCACGGGAACACGGATGCTTCCCAGGGCTGCGCCTCACAGTGGCCCCAGTGCTGGCCACACAGCAGCAAGGCCAGGTGAGCAGCAGGGCCGCGCAGCACCAGGAGCCACCCGTGGTGTCCACAAGATGCAGGGGAGCTGCGGGGCTGCAGGGCAGCCTGCGCGATGCCTCCCAGGGGAGGCCACAAAGCCACCGCGCGACACTTGGTGCTCATGGCTGCAAATGTAAACAATTCCATTCTGTTGCAGACTCAGGACATTGAAAAAAAATGAATAAATGTGAAGTCGAAGAAATGGAATGGGAGAGCTCAGTGCAGGTACTGTGCGTGCAGGCAGAGGCTGCGCGGGGACGGCTGGCGCTTGGCTCTGCGAGAGCAGCCGCAGGGCTGGTGGCAGAGGTGGCAGGGAGCTCTGGCAGGCCTGGGTGCTGGGGCAGAGCTGTGCCAGGGCCAGGAGTGGCCTAGGCCTCGGGGGCTGCTGCCTGAGCCTGGCGCCCTGGCTCTGTGCACCGCCTGACCCGTGCACGCAGGGGACACGAGGCCCCGCGCACAGAGCCAGCGCTGCCACCATGACCGTCCCCACAAGCTCTCCTGCTCTCTTCCAGAATTGGGGCACCCTCAATCATGTCGCCTGCAATGACGAGGAGCCCATGGAATGGGAGAGTTCAACCTGCACCCTCCAGGTATTGCCCATGCTGCCAGCTGTGCAGGGAAAACTGGGGCTCAACCTGGCCCCTTTCCACTTTCCTGCTTCCCGCTGCAAGAGGAACCGTGGGGCCAGAGCCCCCCACCTCTGTGATCTGTCCTGCAAATGCTTCCTTCTCTCTTACAGGCTCCACATATGGATGGGGCGCTGTCAGGGAACGAGTCGGAGCCAATGGAGTGGCTCAGTTATGGCAGCAGCCAGGTACAGTCATTGCAGCCACTGGACGCCCTATCCTTCCTCTTCCCCACGCACCATCCCCACCAAGGTCTCCTGCTCTCTTCCAGATGATGGGGAACAATGGCCTGGTTGGCTGCAGTGCAGACGAGTCCATGGACTGGGAGAGCTCTGTGTGCAGCCCCCAGGTATGGCCCCTGCTGCCGGCTGCACGGGCAGAGCTGGGGCTGTGCCCGGCCCCTTGGCGCTGCTCCGCGCTGCCTTTGGGGAGCAGCCGCGCGGGAGCCTGGCCCAGGTGTGCGGGCGCTCTGGCGGGCTGCGGCGCCGGGGCAGAGCTGCACAGGGCGCAGGAGCGCCCAAGGCCTGGGCACCTGCTGCCTCAGCCCCTCTGCCAGCGTCTGGGCTGCGCTGGCCACGCCAAGCCTCTGCCAGGGCACCAATGACGGCAGCGCTGCTGCCAAAGAGCCCGCGCAGCCGCCAAAGAGCCTCTGCTCCACGGGAGCCCCCAAGATGCTCCTCGGCCCTGCTCACGCCTCCTTTTCCCTTGCAGGCCAAGCTCCCCTTCACCCTGGCTGCTGCTGGGAAGCGCTGGGCACGAGGACTCCGTCCCTAGACTATTGCATTTTTTTCTTTGTAGTGTCACAGTAGTTCTTAGATGTTGATATTGTTGATACTGTTTTTCATATTGTTGTTGTTACTGTTGTTGTTGTTGTAATTGTTATTGTTGTCGTTATTTTTGTTATTGTTATTCTTTTTTGTTGTTGTTTAAATATATATTCCTGTATCATTGTTCATATGTTGCGTATTTTTTCCAAGTGAGCTCAGGCACAAAAGGCATCCCCACCACAGGTCTGTGTGTGGAGCCCTGTGTGCACCAGGGGCAGGGGAGCAAAAAGTTCCTTCTGGGACTTCCTTTCACATGTGGCGGTGGGGATGCCCAAAGGGGAAAAAAACCCAGCCCCACCATGGGGCAGCTCTCAACTCTCCGGGTGCTGCACACAACATGTCCCCGCAGTGCCCAAGCCACAGGCAAAGGGAAGCTGTCACACCCCAGGGACACGGGGTCTGGAGATGCAGGGACAAACTCCCCAAGCCCCTGGGGGACACAGGGCCCCGCAGGGCTGGGACAGGCTCAGGGACCGTGTCACAGGGTCAGTGTCCCTGGAGGCGGCTGGTGCAGAAATGGGCTGCTGCCAGGAAGGGCCCCGTGCTGGGGACCACGGTGGAGGCTGCTCTGTCCCTCTGCTGTCTGCAGGGCCATCTGCCAGCTGCTCATGGTGACAATTTTGTGCCATGGGAGAAGAGGCCTTACAGCCTGACAAAACCCCACCGCTGCCCTTCCAACATCGCTGCTGCCCTGAGTGCCCACGGAGCCCTCCCCGGTCACACAGTCACACAGTGCTTGACGTTGGAAGGGACCTCTCCACATCATCAGTCCAAGCCGCCCCTGCACAAGCAGGGAACCCTACAGCGTGTTGCACAGGATCACACTCAGGAGGGTTTGGAAGATGTCTAAAGAAGGAGCCTGCATAACCTCGCTGAACACCCGCTTCCAGTGCTCCGTCACCCTAACAGGCAAAAAGCTCTTCCTCATATGCACATTGAAAGTGTGTTGCAATTTGTACACATTGAAACTGTGTTGCAATTTGCACCCTCTAGCCCTTGGGCTGTTGCTGGGCTCCACCAAGAAGAGTTTGGCCCTGTCCTTTTTACATCCTCGCCTCAGCTCCTTGTACCTCTTGATAAGTTTCCCTGTCACTCTTGTCTTCCCCAGGATAAACAGGCCCAGCTTGCTTACTCTTTCCTCATAACATAGATGCTCCAGTTCCTTCATCATCTTTGTGGCAATAAGCTGGTCACTTTCTGCAAGTTCCACAGCCCTCTTGTCCTGTGGAGCCCACAATATTTCTGCCCATAAGAGTTCAGGTGTGGCCTGAGCAGAGCTGAGGAGAGGGGCACGATCAGCCCCCTCCATCTGCTGCCAACACTCCTCCTCATGCAAGCCAGCATCCCTCTGGCCATCCTTGACACAAGGGCACATTGCTGCCTCCTGCTTGACCTGTTGTCAAGCAGACCTCCCAAACCCCTCTCCACAGAGCTGCTTTCCAGCAGCTCCACCCCTAATCTGTACTGGAGCCTCAAGCTATTTCCTCCCCCAGTGCAGGACCCTGCACTTGCCTTTCTTCAGTCTCAGGAGGTTCCTCTCTGCCCAACTCTCCTGCCTCTGCAGCTCCCTCTCGAAGGCAGCGCAGCTCTCAGGAGTGTCGGCCACTGCGGCCAGCTTTGTCTCATGTGCACACTTGCTGAGAGGGCACTCTGTCACCTCCTGCAAGGCACTGAGCAAATAGGTGAATAGCACCGGACCCAGTACTGACCCCCTGGGGGACACCACTAGCCACAGGCCTCCAACTAGACTCAGCACCGATTAGAACAACCCTCTGAGCTCTGCAATCCGCACACTGGATGTGTTCTCCAGCCACACACTGTCCACTCATCTGAAGCACACTTGCTGATCTTCCCGAGGAGGGTTAGGGGCAACCATGGGAATGAGCAGCTTCCTTTAAAGCCCTGCTTTTCCATGCCTGTATTCCTGCCTGCTCAGATAGCAGCAGCTCCTCCAGCACTGGGGAGATCTCCTGCTCCGTCCACCTTACCTTGATCTGAGGGCTGGCAACTCAGCTCCTTTAGCAAGCTCCGCTCAGATTTGGACATGCGTGCACAGACCTTTGTCAGTGATGCTCTGGAAAGTCTGCAGAAGGATTTGGAACAGCAACATCCACTCTTCCAAGGCAAGAGCCTTACAAAACAGCTCAGCAGAAAGCACTGTGGAGAGGGTGCTAGTGCAGCAGCCGGGAGAGCAGCCTGGCCGGCCTCTGACTGCAGCAGCTTCAGCAGAGAACTGTGCAAGTCGGGTGGCAAAAGAGCCCATCCCCAGGGAAGGGAGCAATGCGAGGCAGGACAATGGAAGGCCAGAAGGAAGGACAACTCCTCTGGGAGAATCCAAGCTGAGTAAGTCAAGAACAAAGCTCCCATCTATCATCCTGCCAGGAACTCTCAGACTTTCAGAGCATGGAGAGTAGGTGAAGAAGCAGCAGGGGAAGATTCAGCTCACCTGTTCCTATCCATGCGGCAAAGATCTGAGTAAGATGGGCAGGGCACACCCGAAGGCGTGCAGGAGCCCCTCCATTCACCCCAACCACCTGCAGACAGACCTTGTACTGCAGTGTTGAAAAATTACTCTGAATGGAGGCCGTGGAGCAGGAGAGACCCCTTCCCTTCAGGAGTCAGCAGGATTCCAGGCAGCCTGTCCCTTCAAGCAGCTGCAAAGCACCTTCCCAGAGAGGACTGTCCAAGTGGACCCTGGTGGCCCAGCCATGAGGCAGACGAGCCGCAGCTTCTGTGCAAGCAGCCTGCGTGGGGCAAGGGCTTCCCAGCACCTTTCCTGCCGACGGGGGCACTGCGCACGCCTGGGCTCTGCAGGCGTCACGCGCGCAGGCAAGGGGGCTCCCAGCACTTGCCCTCACAGCCACGGGGCTGAGCTCGCTGCCCAGCCCTCTGCTCGTGCCTCCCTGCAGGGAACACTGCTCTGCTTCGCACTTCCCCTCCAGCATTCCCTGGGCAGCAGACAAATGCCTGCCACCAATTCCCCGTGCCACCAGCCCTGCGGCTGCTTGGGAGCCACCCAGAGCCCTCCGCGCACCTCTGGCGTCAGCCCCTTCCCAGCAGCTGCGCTCTGCCTCGCAGGGGCACTGCGGCATGCCAGCAAGCAAGCTTGGACAGCACCAAGATGCTCCTTTGGGCTGCAGCACTTTGGTGGCAGGGGTTGCACTGCTTGCTTTTGGAGGGTTTCCATCAATGGGAGGGCTACACCTGGCAGCACCTTGCCCAAAGGCACCTAGCGTGTCCTTTCCCAAAGGCTGAGAATTCACCTCTGTTAGGAAGTGACTCTTTTACCCCAGTGCTGGGCAGAGATGCAGCAGATGCAGGTCCCTGCTGCGGCTGAGGGCACATTTGTGCCTGCTCTGCCCTCTGCAGCCCTAGGAAGCCGTGGCAGGGCAACCAGTGCAGATGCCGCACCAAGGCTGCTCTCAGCCACAGCACATGGCGCCTGCAAGGTGCGCGGCAGGACAAGAGAAGGAGCCCAGCAGCGCACCTGGGGCTCCCAGGACACCACCAACTCGCAAGGGCTCTGCTGAGGACATGCACACCTGGCCCCGGGACACAACGCCCTTTGCGCTCATTGCGCTACCAAGGAACACGTCTCAACCATGGAAAACAAAACTTTCTCTAGTTCGTGGGGCTGTAAGGGCAGGAGTGGAGCAGGGAAGAAAGAGCAAGGCGTTCAAGGCTGCTTGCAGGGGTGGAAGCAGAGCCCCAAGTGGAGCCTGGCCTCTGGGCAGGCAGCCGCCAGCAGCACCATGGGGCTGCGTGAGGAGACCTCCTTGGCACCCAGCAAGCCCAAGGCCACGCACTGCTCTCTGTCGCCAGGCTCAGCAGTGCCAGGGGGAGTCCAGCACACGCAGACCCTTCCTCATGGCAGCCCCCCTGGCCCCTGCCGCTGCACTCCTCCCCCCACGCAGCAGTGGAACATCCCGGAGGGGCAGTTATCGCCACGGGAACACGGATGCTTCCCAGGGCTGCGCCTCACAGTGGCCCCAGTGCTGGCCACACAGCAGCAAGGCCAGGTGAGCAGCAGGGCCGCGCAGCACCAGGGGCCACCCGTGGTGCCCACAAGATGCAGGGGAGCTGCGGGGCTGCAGGGCAGCCTGCGCGATGCCTCCCAGGGGAGGCCACAAAGCCACCGCGCGACACTTGGTGCTCATGGCTGCAAATGTAAACAATTCCATTCTGTTGCAGACTCAGGAAAGTTAAAAAATGGATACATGTGAAGTCGAAGAAATGGAATGGGAGAGCTCAGTGCAGGTACTGTGCGTGCAGGCAGAGGCTGCGCGGGGACGGCTGGCGCTTGGCTCTGCGAGAGCAGCCGCAGGGCTGGTGGCAGAGGTGGCAGGGAGCTCTGGCAGGCCTGGGTGCTGGGGCAGAGCTGTGCCAGGGCCAGGAGTGGCCTAGGCCTCGGGGGCTGCTGCCTGAGCCTGGCGCCCTGGCTCTGTGCACCGCCTGACCCGTGCACGCAGGGGACACGAGGCCCCGCGCACAGAGCCAGCGCTGCCACCATGACCGTCCCCACAAGCTCTCCTGCTCTCTTCCAGAATTGGGGCACCCTCAATCATGTCGCCTGCAATGACGAGGAGCCCATGGAATGGGATAGTTCAACCTGCACCCTCCAGGTATTGCCCATGCTGCCAGCTGTGCAGGGAAAACTGGGGCTCAACCTGGCCCCTTTCCACTTTCCTGCTTCCCGCTGCAAGAGGAACCGTGGGGCCAGAGCCCCCCACCTCTGTGATCTGTCCTGCAAATGCTTCCTTCTCTCTTACAGGCTCCACATATGGATGGGGCGCTGTCAGGGAACGAGTCGGAGCCAATGGAGTGGCTCAGTTATGGCAGCAGCCAGGTACAGTCATTGCAGCCACTGGACGCCCTATCCTTCCTCTTCCCCACGCACCATCCCCACCAAGGTCTCCTGCTCTCTTCCAGATGATGGGGAACAATGGCCTGGTTGGCTGCAGTGCAGACGAGTCCATGGACTGGGAGAGCTCTGTGTGCAGCCCCCAGGTATGGTCCCTGCTGCCGGCTGCACGGGCAGAGCTGGGGCTGTGCCCGGCCCCTTGGCACTGCTCCGCGCTGCCTTTGGGGAGCAGCCGCGCGGGAGCCTGGCCCAGGTGTGCGGGCGCTCTGGCGGGCTGCGGCGCCGGGGCAGAGCTGCACAGGGCGCAGGAGCGCCCAAGGCCTGGGCACCTGCTGCCTCAGCCCCTCTGCCAGCGTCTGGGCTGCGCTGGCCACGCCAAGCCTCTGCCAGGGCACCAATGACGGCAGCGCTGCTGCCAAAGAGCCCGCGCAGCCGCCAAAGAGCCTCTGCTCCACGGGAGCCCCCAAGATGCTCCTCGGCCCTGCTCACGCCTCCTTTTCCCTTGCAGGCCAAGCTCCCCTTCACCCTGGCTGCTGCTGGGAAGCGCTGGGCACGAGGACTCCGTCCCTAGACTATTGCATTTTTTTCTTTGTAGTGTCACAGTAGTTCTTAGATGTTGATATTGTTGATACTGTTTTTCATATTGTTGTTGTTACTGTTGTTGTTGTTGTAATTGTTATTGTTGTCGTTATTTTTGTTATTGTTATTCTTTTTTGTTGTTGTTTAAATATATATTCCTGTATCATTGTTCATATGTTGCGTATTTTTTCCAAGTGAGCTCAGGCACAAAAGGCATCCCCACCACAGGTCTGTGTGTGGAGCCCTGTGTGCACCAGGGGCAGGGGAGCAAAAAGTTCCTTCTGGGACTTCCTTTCACATGTGGCGGTGGGGATGCCCAAAGGGGAAAAAAACCCAGCCCCACCATGGGGCAGCTCTCAACTCTCCGGGTGCTGCACACAACATGTCCCCGCAGTGCCCAAGCCACAGGCAAAGGGAAGCTGTCACACCCCAGGGACACGGGGTCTGGAGATGCAGGGACAAACTCCCCAAGCCCCTGGGGGACACAGGGCCCCGCAGGGCTGGGACAGGCTCAGGGACCGTGTCACAGCGTCAGTGTCCCTGGAGGCGGCTGGTGCAGAAATGGGCTGCTGCCAGGAAGGGCCCCGTGCTGGGGACCACGGTGGAGGCTGCTCTGTCCCTCTGCTGTCTGCAGGGCCATCTGCCAGCTGCTCATGGTGACAATTTTGTGCCATGGGAGAAGAGGCCTTACAGCCTGACAAAACCCCACCGCTGCCCTTCCAACATCGCTGCTGCCCTGAGTGCCCACGGAGCCCTCCCCGGTCACACAGTCACACAGTGCTTGACGTTGGAAGGGACCTCTCCACATCATCAGTCCAAGCCGCCCCTGCACAAGCAGGGAACCCTACAGCGTGTTGCACAGGATCACACTCAGGAGGGTTTGGAAGATCTCTAAAGAAGGAGCCTGCATAACCTCGCTGAACACCCGCTTCCAGTGCTCCGTCACCCTAACAGGCAAAAAGCTCTTCCTCATATGCACATTGAAAGTGTGTTGCAATTTGTACACATTGAAACTGTGTTGCAATTTGCACCCTCTAGCCCTTGGGCTGTTGCTGGGCTCCACCAAGAAGAGCTTGGCCCTGTCCTTTTTACATCCTCGCCTCAGCTCCTTGTACCTCTTGATAAGTTTCCCTGTCACTCTTGTCTTCCCCAGGATAAACAGGCCCAGCTTGCTTACTCTTTCCTCATAACATAGATGCTCCAGTTCCTTCATCATCTTTGTGGCAATAAGCTGGTCACTTTCTGCAAGTTCCACAGCCCTCTTGTCCTGTGGAGCCCACAATATTTCTGCCCATAAGAGTTCAGGTGTGGCCTGAGCAGAGCTGAGGAGAGGGGCACGATCAGCCCCCTCCATCTGCTGCCAACACTCCTCCTCATGCAGGCCAGCATCCCTCTGGCCATCCTTGACACAAGGGCACATTGCTGCCTCCTGCTTGACCTGTTGTCAAGCAGACCTCCCAAACCCCTCTCCACAGAGCTGCTTTCCAGCAGCTCCACCCCTAATCTGTACTGGAGCCTCAAGCTATTTCCTCCCCCAGTGCAGGACCCTGCACTTGCCTTTCTTCAGTCTCAGGAGGTTCCTCTCTGCCCAACTCTCCTGCCTCTGCAGCTCCCTCTCAAAGGCAGCGCAGCTCTCTGGAGTGTCGGCCACTGCGGCCAGCTTTGTCTCATGTGCACACTTGCTGAGAGGGCACTCTGTCACCTCCTGCAAGGCACTGAGCAAATAGGTGAATAGCACCGGACCCAGTACTGACCCCCTGGGGGACACCACTAGCCACAGGCCTCCAACTAGACTCAGCACCGATTAGAACAACCCTCTGAGCTCTGCAATCCGCACACTGGATGTGTTCTCCAGCCACACACTGTCCACTCATCTGAAGCACACTTGCTGATCTTCCCGAGGAGGGTTAGGGGCAACCATGGGAATGAGCAGCTTCCTTTAAAGCCCTGCTTTTCCATGCCTGTATTCCTGCCTGCTCAGATAGCAGCAGCTCCTCCAGCACTGGGGAGATCTCCTGCTCCGTCCACCTTACCTTGATCTGAGGGCTGGCAACTCAGCTCCTTTAGCAAGCTCCGCTCAGATTTGGACATGCGTGCACAGACCTTTGTCAGTGATGCTCTGGAAAGTCTGCAGAAGGATTTGGAACAGCAACATCCACTCTTCCAAGGCAAGAGCCTTACAAAACAGCTCAGCAGAAAGCACTGTGGAGAGGGTGCTAGTGCAGCAGCCGGGAGAGCAGCCTGGCCGGCCTCTGACTGCAGCAGCTTCAGCAGAGAACTGTGCAAGTCGGGTGGCAAAAGAGCCCATCCCCAGGGAAGGGAGCAATGCGAGGCAGGACAATGGAAGGTCAGAAGGAAGGACAACTCCTCTGGGAGAATCCAAGCTGAGTAAGTCAAGAACAAAGCTCCCATCTATCATCCTGCCAGGAACTCTCAGACTTTCAGAGCATGGAGAGTAGGTGAAGAAGCAGCAGGGGAAGATTCAGCTCACCTGTTCCTATCCATGCGGCAAAGATCTGAGTAAGATGGGCAGGGCACACCCGAAGGCGTGCAGGAGCCCCTCCATTCACCCCAACCACCTGCAGACAGACCTTGTACTGCAGTGTTGAAAAATTACTCTGAATGGAGGCCGTGGAGCAGGAGAGACCCCTTCCCTTCAGGAGTCAGCAGGATTCCAGGCAGCCTGTCCCTTCAAGCAGCTGCAAAGCACCTTCCCAGAGAGGACTGTCCAAGTGGACCCTGGTGGCCCAGCCATGAGGCAGACGAGCCGCAGCTTCTGTGCAAGCAGCCTGCGTGGGGCAAGGGCTTCCCAGTACCTTTCCTGCCGACGGGGGCACTGCGCACGCCTGGGCTCTGCAGGCGTCACGCGCGCAGGCAAGGGGGCTCCCAGCACTTGCCCTCACAGCCACGGGGCTGAGCTCGCTGCCCAGCCCTCTGCTCGTGCCTCCCTGCAGGGAACACTGCTCTGCTTCGCACTTCCCCTCCAGCATTCCCTGGGCAGCAGACAAATGCCTGCCACCAATTCCCCGTGCCACCAGCCCTGCGGCTGCTTGGGAGCCACCCAGAGCCCTCCGCGCACCTCTGGCGTCAGCCCCTTCCCAGCAGCTGCGCTCTGCCTCGCAGGGGCACTGCGGCATGCCAGCAAGCAAGCTTGGACAGCACCAAGATGCTCCTTTGGGCTGCAGCACTTTGGTGGCAGGGGTTGCACTGCTTGCTTTTGGAGGGTTTCCATCAATGGGAGGGCTACACCTGGCAGCACCTTGCCCAAAGGCACCTAGCGTGTCCTTTCCCAAAGGCTGAGAATTCACCTCTGTTAGGAAGTGACTCTTTTACCCCAGTGCTGGGCAGAGATGCAGCAGATGCAGGTCCCTGCTGCGGCTGAGGGCACATTTGTGCCTGCTCTGCCCTCTGCAGCCCTAGGAAGCCGTGGCAGGGCAACCAGTGCAGATGCCGCACCAAGGCTGCTCTCAGCCACAGCACATGGCGCCTGCAAGGTGCGCGGCAGGACAAGAGAAGGAGCCCAGCAGCGCACCTGGGGCTCCCAGGACACCACCAACTCGCAAGGGCTCTGCTGAGGACATGCACACCTGGCCCCGGGACACAACGCCCTTTGCGCTCATTGCGCTACCAAGGAACACGTCTCAACCATGGAAAACAAAACTTTCTCTAGTTCGTGGGGCTGTAAGGGCAGGAGTGGAGCAGGGAAGAAAGAGCAAGGCGTTCAAGGCTGCTTGCAGGGGTGGAAGCAGAGCCCCAAGTGGAGCCTGGCCTCTGGGCAGGCAGCCGCCAGCAGCACCATGGGGCTGCGTGAGGAGACCTCCTTGGCACCCAGCAAGCCCAAGGCCACGCACTGCTCTCTGTCGCCAGGCTCAGCAGTGCCAGGGGGAGTCCAGCACACGCAGACCCTTCCTCATGGCAGCCCCCCTGGCCCCTGCCGCTGCACTCCTCCCCCCACGCAGCAGTGGAACATCCCGGAGGGGCAGTTATCGCCACGGGAACACGGATGCTTCCCAGGGCTGCGCCTCACAGTGGCCCCAGTGCTGGCCACACAGCAGCAAGGCCAGGTGAGCAGCAGGGCCGCGCAGCACCAGGAGCCACCCGTGGTGCCCACAAGATGCAGGGGAGCTGCGGGGCTGCAGGGCAGCCTGCGCGATGCCTCCCAGGGGAGGCCACAAAGCCACCGCGCGACACTTGGTGCTCATGGCTGCAAATGTAAACAATTCCATTCTGTTGCAGACTCAGGACATTGAAAAAAAATGGATACATGTGAAGTCGAAGAAATGGAATGGGAGAGCTCAGTGCAGGTACTGTGCGTGCAGGCAGAGGCTGCGCGGGGACGGCTGGCGCTTGGCTCTGCGAGAGCAGCCGCAGGGCTGGTGGCAGAGGTGGCAGGGAGCTCTGGCAGGCCTGGGTGCTGGGGCAGAGCTGTGCCAGGGCCAGGAGTGGCCTAGGCCTCGGGGGCTGCTGCCTGAGCCTGGCGCCCTGGCTCTGTGCACCGCCTGACCCGTGCACGCAGGGGACACGAGGCCCCGCGCACAGAGCCAGCGCTGCCACCATGACCGTCCCCACAAGCTCTCCTGCTCTCTTCCAGAATTGGGGCACCCTCAATCATGTCGCCTGCAATGACGAGGAGCCCATGGAATGGGAGAGTTCAACCTGCACCCTCCAGGTATTGCCCATGCTGCCAGCTGTGCAGGGAAAACTGGGGCTCAACCTGGCCCCTTTCCACTTTCCTGCTTCCCGCTGCAAGAGGAACCGTGGGGCCAGAGCCCCCCACCTCTGTGATCTGTCCTGCAAATGCTTCCTTCTCTCTTACAGGCTCCACATATGGATGGGGCGCTGTCAGGGAACGAGTCGGAGCCAATGGAGTGGCTCAGTTATGGCAGCAGCCAGGTACAGTCATTGCAGCCACTGGACGCCCTATCCTTCCTCTTCCCCACGCACCATCCCCACCAAGGTCTCCTGCTCTCTTCCAGATGATGGGGAACAATGGCCTGGTTGGCTGCAGTGCAGACGAGTCCATGGACTGGGAGAGCTCTGTGTGCAGCCCCCAGGTATGGCCCCTGCTGCCGGCTGCACGGGCAGAGCTGGGGCTGTGCCCGGCCCCTTGGCGCTGCTCCGCGCTGCCTTTGGGGAGCAGCCGCGCGGGAGCCTGGCCCAGGTGTGCGGGCGCTCTGGCGGGCTGCGGCGCCGGGGCAGAGCTGCACAGGGCGCAGGAGCGCCCAAGGCCTGGGCACCTGCTGCCTCAGCCCCTCTGCCAGCGTCTGGGCTGCGCTGGCCACGCCAAGCCTCTGCCAGGGCACCAATGACGGCAGCGCTGCTGCCAAAGAGCCCGCGCAGCCGCCAAAGAGCCTCTGCTCCACGGGAGCCCCCGAGATGCTCCTCGGCCCTGCTCACGCCTCCTTTTCCCTTGCAGGCCAAGCTCCCCTTCACCCTGGCTGCTGCTGGGAAGCGCTGGGCACGAGGACTCCGTCCCTAGACTATTGCATTTTTTTCTTTGTAGTGTCACAGTAGTTCTTAGATGTTGATATTGTTGATACTGTTTTTCATATTGTTGTTGTTACTGTTGTTGTTGTTGTAATTGTTATTGTTGTCGTTATTTTTGTTATTGTTATTCTTTTTTGTTGTTGTTTAAATATATATTCCTGTATCATTGTTCATATGTTGCGTATTTTTTCCAAGTGAGCTCAGGCACAAAAGGCATCCCCACCACAGGTCTGTGTGTGGAGCCCTGTGTGCACCAGGGGCAGGGGAGCAAAAAGTTCCTTCTGGGACTTCCTTTCACATGTGGCGGTGGGGATGCCCAAAGGGGAAAAAAACCCAGCCCCACCATGGGGCAGCTCTCAACTCTCCGGGTGCTGCACACAACATGTCCCCGCAGTGCCCAAGCCACAGGCAAAGGGAAGCTGTCACACCCCAGGGACACGGGGTCTGGAGATGCAGGGACAAACTCCCCAAGCCCCTGGGGGACACAGGGCCCCGCAGGGCTGGGACAGGCTCAGGGACCGTGTCACAGGGTCAGTGTCCCTGGAGGCGGCTGGTGCAGAAATGGGCTGCTGCCAGGAAGGGCCCCGTGCTGGGGACCACGGTGGAGGCTGCTCTGTCCCTCTGCTGTCTGCAGGGCCATCTGCCAGCTGCTCATGGTGACAATTTTGTGCCATGGGAGAAGAGGCCTTACAGCCTGACAAAACCCCACCGCTGCCCTTCCAACATCGCTGCTGCCCTGAGTGCCCACGGAGCCCTCCCCGGTCACACAGTCACACAGTGCTTGACGTTGGAAGGGACCTCTCCACATCATCAGTCCAAGCCGCCCCTGCACAAGCAGGGAACCCTACAGCGTGTTGCACAGGATCACACTCAGGAGGGTTTGGAAGATGTCTAAAGAAGGAGCCTGCATAACCTCGCTGAACACCCGCTTCCAGTGCTCCGTCACCCTAACAGGCAAAAAGCTCTTCCTCATATGCACATTGAAAGTGTGTTGCAATTTGTACACATTGAAACTGTGTTGCAATTTGCACCCTCTAGCCCTTGGGCTGTTGCTGGGCTCCACCAAGAAGAGTTTGGCCCTGTCCTTTTTACATCCTCGCCTCAGCTCCTTGTACCTCTTGATAAGTTTCCCTGTCACTCTTGTCTTCCCCAGGATAAACAGGCCCAGCTTGCTTACTCTTTCCTCATAACATAGATGCTCCAGTTCCTTCATCATCTTTGTGGCAATAAGCTGGTCACTTTCTGCAAGTTCCACAGCCCTCTTGTCCTGTGGAGCCCACAATATTTCTGCCCATAAGAGTTCAGGTGTGGCCTGAGCAGAGCTGAGGAGAGGGGCACGATCAGCCCCCTCCATCTGCTGCCAACACTCCTCCTCATGCAGGCCAGCATCCCTCTGGCCATCCTTGACACAAGGGCACATTGCTGCCTCCTGCTTGACCTGTTGTCAAGCAGACCTCCCAAACCCCTCTCCACAGAGCTGCTTTCCAGCAGCTCCACCCCTAATCTGTACTGGAGCCTCAAGCTATTTCCTCCCCCAGTGCAGGACCCTGCACTTGCCTTTCTTCAGTCTCAGGAGGTTCCTCTCTGCCCAACTCTCCTGCCTCTGCAGCTCCCTCTCAAAGGCAGCGCAGCTCTCAGGAGTGTCGGCCACTGCGGCCAGCTTTGTCTCATGTGCACACTTGCTGAGAGGGCACTCTGTCACCTCCTGCAAGGCACTGAGCAAATAGGTGAATAGCACCGGACCCAGTACTGACCCCCTGGGGGACACCACTAGCCACAGGCCTCCAACTAGACTCAGCACCGATTAGAACAACCCTCTGAGCTCTGCAATCCGCACACTGGATGTGTTCTCCAGCCACACACTGTCCACTCATCTGAAGCACACTTGCTGATCTTCCCGAGGAGGGTTAGGGGCAACCATGGGAATGAGCAGCTTCCTTTAAAGCCCTGCTTTTCCATGCCTGTATTCCTGCCTGCTCAGATAGCAGCAGCTCCTCCAGCACTGGGGAGATCTCCTGCTCCGTCCACCTTACCTTGATCTGAGGGCTGGCAACTCAGCTCCTTTAGCAAGCTCCGCTCAGATTTGGACATGCGTGCACAGACCTTTGTCAGTGATGCTCTGGAAAGTCTGCAGAAGGATTTGGAACAGCAACATCCACTCTTCCAAGGCAAGAGCCTTACAAAACAGCTCAGCAGAAAGCACTGTGGAGAGGGTGCTAGTGCAGCAGCCGGGAGAGCAGCCTGGCCGGCCTCTGACTGCAGCAGCTTCAGCAGAGAACTGTGCAAGTCGGGTGGCAAAAGAGCCCATCCCCAGGGAAGGGAGCAATGCGAGGCAGGACAATGGAAGGTCAGAAGGAAGGACAACTCCTCTGGGAGAATCCAAGCTGAGTAAGTCAAGAACAAAGCTCCCATCTATCATCCTGCCAGGAACTCTCAGACTTTCAGAGCATGGAGAGTAGGTGAAGAAGCAGCAGGGGAAGATTCAGCTCACCTGTTCCTATCCATGCGGCAAAGATCTGAGTAAGATGGGCAGGGCACACCCGAAGGCGTGCAGGAGCCCCTCCATTCACCCCAACCACCTGCAGACAGACCTTGTACTGCAGTGTTGAAAAATTACTCTGAATGGAGGCCGTGGAGCAGGAGAGACCCCTTCCCTTCAGGAGTCAGCAGGATTCCAGGCAGCCTGTCCCTTCAAGCAGCTGCAAAGCACCTTCCCAGAGAGGACTGTCCAAGTGGACCCTGGTGGCCCAGCCATGAGGCAGACGAGCCGCAGCTTCTGTGCAAGCAGCCTGCGTGGGGCAAGGGCTTCCCAGTACCTTTCCTGCCGACGGGGGCACTGCGCACGCCTGGGCTCTGCAGGCGTCACGCGCGCAGGCAAGGGGGCTCCCAGCACTTGCCCTCACAGCCACGGGGCTGAGCTCGCTGCCCAGCCCTCTGCTCGTGCCTCCCTGCAGGGAACACTGCTCTGCTTCGCACTTCCCCTCCAGCATTCCCTGGGCAGCAGACAAATGCCTGCCACCAATTCCCCGTGCCACCAGCCCTGCGGCTGCTTGGGAGCCACCCAGAGCCCTCCGCGCACCTCTGGCGTCAGCCCCTTCCCAGCAGCTGCGCTCTGCCTCGCAGGGGCACTGCGGCATGCCAGCAAGCAAGCTTGGACAGCACCAAGATGCTCCTTTGGGCTGCAGCACTTTGGTGGCAGGGGTTGCACTGCTTGCTTTTGGAGGGTTTCCATCAATGGGAGGGCTACACCTGGCAGCACCTTGCCCAAAGGCACCTAGCGTGTCCTTTCCCAAAGGCTGAGAATTCACCTCTGTTAGGAAGTGACTCTTTTACCCCAGTGCTGGGCAGAGATGCAGCAGCTGCAGGTCCCTGCTGCGGCTGAGGGCACATTTGTGCCTGCTCTGCCCTCTGCAGCCCTAGGAAGCCGTGGCAGGGCAACCAGTGCAGATGCCGCACCAAGGCTGCTCTCAGCCACAGCACATGGCGCCTGCAAGGTGCGCGGCAGGACAAGAGAAGGAGCCCAGCAGCGCACCTGGGGCTCCCAGGACACCACCAACTCGCAAGGGCTCTGCTGAGGACATGCACACCTGGCCCCGGGACACAACGCCCTTTGCGCTCATTGCGCTACCAAGGAACACGTCTCAACCATGGAAAACAAAACTTTCTCTAGTTCGTGGGGCTGTAAGGGCAGGAGTGGAGCAGGGAAGAAAGAGCAAGGCGTTCAAGGCTGCTTGCAGGGGTGGAAGCAGAGCCCCAAGTGGAGCCTGGCCTCTGGGCAGGCAGCCGCCAGCAGCACCATGGGGCTGCGTGAGGAGACCTCCTTGGCACCCAGCAAGCCCAAGGCCACGCACTGCTCTCTGTCGCCAGGCTCAGCAGTGCCAGGGGGAGTCCAGCACACGCAGACCCTTCCTCATGGCAGCCCCCCTGGCCCCTGCCGCTGCACTCCTCCCCCCACGCAGCAGTGGAACATCCCGGAGGGGCAGTTATCGCCACGGGAACACGGATGCTTCCCAGGGCTGCGCCTCACAGTGGCCCCAGTGCTGGCCACGCAGCAGCAAGGCCAGGTGAGCAGCAGGGCCGCGCAGCACCAGGAGCCACCCGTGGTGCCCACAAGATGCAGGGGAGCTGCGGGGCTGCAGGGCAGCCTGCGCGATGCCTCCCAGGGGAGGCCACAAAGCCACCGCGCGACACTTGGTGCTCATGGCTGCAAATGTAAACAATTCCATTCTGTTGCAGACTCAGGACATTGAAAAAAAATGAATAAATGTGAAGTCGAAGAAATGGAATGGGAGAGCTCAGTGCAGGTACTGTGCGTGCAGGCAGAGGCTGCGCGGGGACGGCTGGCGCTTGGCTCTGCGAGAGCAGCCGCAGGGCTGGTGGCAGAGGTGGCAGGGAGCTCTGGCAGGCCTGGGTGCTGGGGCAGAGCTGTGCCAGGGCCAGGAGTGGCCTAGGCCTCGGGGGCTGCTGCCTGAGCCTGGCGCCCTGGCTCTGTGCACCGCCTGACCCGTGCACGCAGGGGACACGAGGCCCCGCGCACAGAGCCAGCGCTGCCACCATGACCGTCCCCACAAGCTCTCCTGCTCTCTTCCAGAATTGGGGCACCCTCAATCATGTCGCCTGCAATGACGAGGAGCCCATGGAATGGGAGAGTTCAACCTGCACCCTCCAGGTATTGCCCATGCTGCCAGCTGTGCAGGGAAAACTGGGGCTCAACCTGGCCCCTTTCCACTTTCCTGCTTCCCGCTGCAAGAGGAACCGTGGGGCCAGAGCCCCCCACCTCTGTGATCTGTCCTGCAAATGCTTCCTTCTCTCTTACAGGCTCCACATATGGATGGGGCGCTGTCAGGGAACGAGTCGGAGCCAATGGAGTGGCTCAGTTATGGCAGCAGCCAGGTACAGTCATTGCAGCCACTGGACGCCCTATCCTTCCTCTTCCCCACGCACCATCCCCACCAAGGTCTCCTGCTCTCTTCCAGATGATGGGGAACAATGGCCTGGTTGGCTGCAGTGCAGACGAGTCCATGGACTGGGAGAGCTCTGTGTGCAGCCCCCAGGTATGGCCCCTGCTGCCGGCTGCACGGGCAGAGCTGGGGCTGTGCCCGGCCCCTTGGCGCTGCTCCGCGCTGCCTTTGGGGAGCAGCCGCGCGGGAGCCTGGCCCAGGTGTGCGGGCGCTCTGGTGGGCTGCGGCGCCGGGGCAGAGCTGCACAGGGCGCAGGAGCGCCCAAGGCCTGGGCACCTGCTGCCTCAGCCCCTCTGCCAGCGTCTGGGCTGCGCTGGCCACGCCAAGCCTCTGCCAGGGCACCAATGACGGCAGCGCTGCTGCCAAAGAGCCCGCGCAGCCGCCAAAGAGCCTCTGCTCCACGGGAGCCCCCAAGATGCTCCTCGGCCCTGCTCACGCCTCCTTTTCCCTTGCAGGCCAAGCTCCCCTTCACCCTGGCTGCTGCTGGGAAGCGCTGGGCACGAGGACTCCATCCCTAGACTATTGCATTTTTTTCTTTGTAGTGTCACAGTAGTTCTTAGATGTTGATATTGTTGATACTGTTTTTCATATTGTTGTTGTTACTGTTGCTGTTGTTGTAATTGTTATTGTTGTCGTTATTTTTGTTATTGTTATTCTTTTTTGTTGTTGTTTAAATATATATTCCTGTATCATTGTTCATATGTTGCGTATTTTTTCCAAGTGAGCTCAGGCACAAAAGGCATCCCCACCACAGGTCTGTGTGTGGAGCCCTGTGTGCACCAGGGGCAGGGGAGCAAAAAGTTCCTTCTGGGACTTCCTTTCACATGTGGCGGTGGGGATGCCCAAAGGGGAAAAAAACCCAGCCCCACCATGGGGCAGCTCTCAACTCTCCGGGTGCTGCACACAACATGTCCCCGCAGTGCCCAAGCCACAGGCAAAGGGAAGCTGTCACACCCCAGGGACACGGGGTCTGGAGATGCAGGGACAAACTCCCCAAGCCCCTGGGGGACACAGGGCCCCGCAGGGCTGGGACAGGCTCAGGGACCGTGTCACAGCGTCAGTGTCCCTGGAGGCGGCTGGTGCAGAAATGGGCTGCTGCCAGGAAGGGCCCCGTGCTGGGGACCACGGTGGAGGCTGCTCTGTCCCTCTGCTGTCTGCAGGGCCATCTGCCAGCTGCTCATGGTGACAATTTTGTGCCATGGGAGAAGAGGCCTTACAGCCTGACAAAACCCCACCGCTGCCCTTCCAACATCGCTGCTGCCCTGAGTGCCCACGGAGCCCTCCCCGGTCACACAGTCACACAGTGCTTGACGTTGGAAGGGACCTCTCCACATCATCAGTCCAAGCCGCCCCTGCACAAGCAGGGAACCCTACAGCGTGTTGCACAGGATCACACTCAGGAGGGTTTGGAAGATCTCTAAAGAAGGAGCCTGCATAACCTCGCTGAACACCCGCTTCCAGTGCTCCGTCACCCTAACAGGCAAAAAGCTCTTCCTCATATGCACATTGAAAGTGTGTTGCAATTTGTACACATTGAAACTGTGTTGCAATTTGCACCCTCTAGCCCTTGGGCTGTTGCTGGGCTCCACCAAGAAGAGCTTGGCCCTGTCCTTTTTACATCCTCGCCTCAGCTCCTTGTACCTCTTGATAAGTTTCCCTGTCACTCTTGTCTTCCCCAGGATAAACAGGCCCAGCTTGCTTACTCTTTCCTCATAACATAGATGCTCCAGTTCCTTCATCATCTTTGTGGCAATAAGCTGGTCACTTTCTGCAAGTTCCACAGCCCTCTTGTCCTGTGGAGCCCACAATATTTCTGCCCATAAGAGTTCAGGTGTGGCCTGAGCAGAGCTGAGGAGAGGGGCACGATCAGCCCCCTCCATCTGCTGCCAACACTCCTCCTCATGCAGGCCAGCATCCCTCTGGCCATCCTTGACACAAGGGCACATTGCTGCCTCCTGCTTGACCTGTTGTCAAGCAGACCTCCCAAACCCCTCTCCACAGAGCTGCTTTCCAGCAGCTCCACCCCTAATCTGTACTGGAGCCTCAAGCTATTTCCTCCCCCAGTGCAGGACCCTGCACTTGCCTTTCTTCAGTCTCAGGAGGTTCCTCTCTGCCCAACTCTCCTGCCTCTGCAGCTCCCTCTCAAAGGCAGCGCAGCTCTCAGGAGTGTCGGCCACTGCGGCCAGCTTTGTCTCATGTGCACACTTGCTGAGAGGGCACTCTGTCACCTCCTGCAAGGCACTGAGCAAATAGGTGAATAGCACCGGACCCAGTACTGACCCCCTGGGGGACACCACTAGCCACAGGCCTCCAACTAGACTCAGCACCGATTAGAACAACCCTCTGAGCTCTGCAATCCGCACACTGGATGTGTTCTCCAGCCACACACTGTCCACTCATCTGAAGCACACTTGCTGATCTTCCCGAGGAGGGTTAGGGGCAACCATGGGAATGAGCAGCTTCCTTTAAAGCCCTGCTTTTCCATGCCTGTATTCCTGCCTGCTCAGATAGCAGCAGCTCCTCCAGCACTGGGGAGATCTCCTGCTCCGTCCACCTTACCTTGATCTGAGGGTTGGCAACTCAGCTCCTTTAGCAAGCTCCGCTCAGATTTGGACATGCGTGCACAGACCTTTGTCAGTGATGCTCTGGAAAGTCTGCAGAAGGATTTGGAACAGCAACATCCACTCTTCCAAGGCAAGAGCCTTACAAAACAGCTCAGCAGAAAGCACTGTGGAGAGGGTGCTAGTGCAGCAGCCGGGAGAGCAGCCTGGCCGGCCTCTGACTGCAGCAGCTTCAGCAGAGAACTGTGCAAGTCGGGTGGCAAAAGAGCCCATCCCCAGGGAAGGGAGCAATGCGAGGCAGGACAATGGAAGGCCAGAAGGAAGGACAACTCCTCTGGGAGAATCCAAACTGAGTAAGTCAAGAACAAAGCTCCCATCTATCATCCTGCCAGGAACTCTCAGACTTTCAGAGCATGGAGAGTAGGTGAAGAAGCAGCAGGGGAAGATTCAGCTCACCTGTTCCTATCCATGCGGCAAAGATCTGAGTAAGATGGGCAGGGCACACCCGAAGGCGTGCAGGAGCCCCTCCATTCACCCCAACCACCTGCAGACAGACCTTGTACTGCAGTGTTGAAAAATTACTCTGAATGGAGGCCGTGGAGCAGGAGAGACCCCTTCCCTTCAGGAGTCAGCAGGATTCCAGGCAGCCTGTCCCTTCAAGCAGCTGCAAAGCACCTTCCCAGAGAGGACTGTCCAAGTGGACCCTGGTGGCCCAGCCATGAGGCAGACGAGCCGCAGCTTCTGTGCAAGCAGCCTGCGTGGGGCAAGGGCTTCCCAGCACCTTTCCTGCCGACGGGGGCACTGCGCACGCCTGGGCTCTGCAGGCGTCACGCGCGCAGGCAAGGGGGCTCCCAGCACTTGCCCTCACAGCCACGGGGCTGAGCTCGCTGCCCAGCCCTCTGCTCGTGCCTCCCTGCAGGGAACACTGCTCTGCTTCGCACTTCCCCTCCAGCATTCCCAGGGCAGCAGACAAATGCCTGCCACCAATTCCCCGTGCCACCAGCCCTGCGGCTGCTTGGGAGCCACCCAGAGCCCTCCGCGCACCTCTGGCGTCAGCCCCTTCCCAGCAGCTGCGCTCTGCCTCGCAGGGGCACTGCGGCATGCCAGCAAGCAAGCTTGGACAGCACCAAGATGCTCCTTTGGGCTGCAGCACTTTGGTGGCAGGGGTTGCACTGCTTGCTTTTGGAGGGTTTCCATCAATGGGAGGGCTACACCTGGCAGCACCTTGCCCAAAGGCACCTAGCGTGTCCTTTCCCAAAGGCTGAGAATTCACCTCTGTTAGGAAGTGACTCTTTTACCCCAGTGCTGGGCAGAGATGCAGCAGCTGCAGGTCCCTGCTGCGGCTGAGGGCACATTTGTGCCTGCTCTGCCCTCTGCAGCCCTAGGAAGCCGTGGCAGGGCAACCAGTGCAGATGCCGCACCAAGGCTGCTCTCAGCCACAGCACATGGCGCCTGCAAGGTGCGCGGCAGGACAAGAGAAGGAGCCCAGCAGCGCACCTGGGGCTCCCAGGACACCACCAACTCGCAAGGGCTCTGCTGAGGACATGCACACCTGGCCCCAGGACACAACGCCCTTTGCGCTCATTGCGCTACCAAGGAACACGTCTCAACCATGGAAAACAAAACTTTCTCTAGTTCGTGGGGCTGTAAGGGCAGGAGTGGAGCAGGGAAGAAAGAGCAAGGCGTTCAAGGCTGCTTGCAGGGGTGGAAGCAGAGCCCCAAGTGGAGCCCGGCCTCTGGGCAGGCAGCCGCCAGCAGCACCATGGGGCTGCGTGAGGAGACCTCCTTGGCACCCAGCAAGCCCAAGGCCACGCACTGCTCTCTTTCGCCAGGCTCAGCAGTGCCAGGGGGAGTCCAGCACACGCAGACCCTTCCTCATGGCAGCCCCCCTGGCCCCTGTTGCTGCCCTCCTCCCCCCACGCAGCAGTGGAACATCCCGGAGGGGCAGTTATCGCCACGGGAACACGGATGCTTCCCAGGGCTGCGCCTCACAGTGGCCCCAGTGCTGGCCACACAGCAGCAAGGCCAGGTGAGCAGCAGGGCCGCGCAGCACCAGGGGCCACCCGTGGTGCCCACAAGATGCAGGGGAGCTGCGGGGCTGCAGGGCAGCCTGCGCGATGCCTCCCAGGGGAGGCCACAAAGCCACCACGCGACACTTGGTGCTCATGGCTGCAAATGTAAACAATTCCATTCTGTTGCAGACTCAGGAAAGTTAAAAAATGGATACATGTGAAGTCGAAGAAATGGAATGGGAGAGCTCAGTGCAGGTACTGTGCGTGCAGGCAGAGGCTGCGCGGGGACGGCTGGCGCTTGGCTCTGCGAGAGCAGCCGCAGGGCTGGTGGCAGAGGTGGCAGGGAGCTCTGGCAGGCCTGGGTGCTGGGGCAGAGCTGTGCCAGGGCCAGGAGTGGCCAAGGCCTCGGGGGCTGCTGCCTGAGCCTGGCGCCCTGGCTCTGTGCACCGCCTGCCCCGCGCACGCAGGGGACACGAGGCCCCGCGCACAGAGCCAGCGCTGCCACCATGACCGTCCCCACAAGCTCTCCTGCTCTCTTCCAGAGTTGGGGCACCCTCAATCGTGTCGGCTGCAATGACGAGGAGCCCATGGAATGGGAGAGTTCAACCTGCAGGCTCCAGGTATTGCCCGTGCTGCCAGCTGTGCAGGGAAAACTGGGGCTCAGCCTGGCCCCTTTCCACTTTCCTGCTTCCCGCTGTAAGAGGAACCGTGGGGCCAGAGCCACCCACCTCTGTGATCTGTCCTGCAAATGCTTCCTTCTCTCTTACAGGCTCCACATATGGATGGGGGGCTGTCAGGAAATGAGTCGGAGCCAATGGAGTGGCTCAGTTATGGCAGCAGCCAGGTACAGTCCTTGCAGCCACTGGAGGCCCTATCCTTCCTCTTCCCCACGCACCATCCCCACCAAGGTCTCCTGCTCTCTTCCAGATGATGGGGAACAATGGCCTGGTTGGCTGCAGTGCAGACGAGTCCATGGACTGGGAGAGCTCTGTGTGCAGCCCCCAGGTATGGCCCCTGCTGCCGGCTGCACGGGCAGAGCTGGGGCTGTGCCCGGCCCCTTGGCGCTGCTCCGCGCTGCCTTTGGGGAGCAGCCGCGCGGGAGCCTGGCCCAGGTGTGCGGGCGCTCTGGCGGGCTGCGGCGCCGGGGCAGAGCTGCACAGGGCGCAGGAGCGCCCAAGGCCTGGGCACCTGCTGCCTCAGCCCCTCTGCCAGCGTCTGGGCTGCGCTGGCCACGCCAAGCCTCTGCCAGGGCACCAATGACGGCAGCGCTGCTGCCAAAGAGCCCGCGCAGCCGCCAAAGAGCCTCTGCTCCACGGGAGCCCCCGAGATGCTCCTCGGCCCTGCTCACGCCTCCTTTTCCCTTGCAGGCCAAGCTCCCCTTCACCCTGGCTGCTGCTGGGAAGCGCTGGGCACGAGGACTCCGTCCCTAGACTATTGCATTTTTTTCTTTGTAGTGTCACAGTAGTTCTTAGATGTTGATATTGTTGATACTGTTTTTCATATTGTTGTTGTTACTGTTGTTGTTGTTGTAATTGTTATTGTTGTCGTTATTTTTGTTATTGTTATTCTTTTTTGTTGTTGTTTAAATATATATTCCTGTATCATTGTTCATATGTTGCGTATTTTTTCCAAGTGAGCTCAGGCACAAAAGGCATCCCCACCACAGGTCTGTGTGTGGAGCCCTGTGTGCACCAGGGGCAGGGGAGCAAAAAGTTCCTTCTGGGACTTCCTTTCACATGTGGCGGTGGGGATGCCCAAAGGGGAAAAAAACCCAGCCCCACCATGGGGCAGCTCTCAACTCTCCGGGTGCTGCACACAACATGTCCCCGCAGTGCCCAAGCCACAGGCAAAGGGAAGCTGTCACACCCCAGGGACACGGGGTCTGGAGATGCAGGGACAAACTCCCCAAGCCCCTGGGGGACACAGGGCCCCGCAGGGCTGGGACAGGCTCAGGGACCGTGTCACAGGGTCAGTGTCCCTGGAGGCGGCTGGTGCAGAAATGGGCTGCTGCCAGGAAGGGCCCCGTGCTGGGGACCACGGTGGAGGCTGCTCTGTCCCTCTGCTGTCTGCAGGGCCATCTGCCAGCTGCTCATGGTGACAATTTTGTGCCATGGGAGAAGAGGCCTTACAGCCTGACAAAACCCCACCGCTGCCCTTCCAACATCGCTGCTGCCCTGAGTGCCCACGGAGCCCTCCCCGGTCACACAGTCACACAGTGCTTGACGTTGGAAGGGACCTCTCCACATCATCAGTCCAAGCTGCCCCTGCACAAGCAGGGAACCCTACAGCGTGTTGCACAGGATCACACTCAGGAGGGTTTGGAAGATCTCTAAAGAAGGAGCCTGCATAACCTCGCTGAACACCCGCTTCCAGTGCTCCGTCACCCTAACAGGCAAAAAGCTCTTCCTCATATGCACATTGAAAGTGTGTTGCAATTTGTACACATTGAAACTGTGTTGCAATTTGCACCCTCTAGCCCTTGGGCTGTTGCTGGGCTCCACCAAGAAGAGTTTGGCCCTGTCCTTTTTACATCCTCGCCTCAGCTCCTTGTACCTCTTGATAAGTTTCCCTGTCACTCTTGTCTTCCCCAGGATAAACAGGCCCAGCTTGCTTACTCTTTCCTCATAAGATAGATGCTCCAGTTCCTTCATCATGCCTGCCACCAATTCCCCGTGCCACCAGCCCTGCGGCTGCTTGGGAGCCACCCAGAGCCCTCCGCGCACCTCTGGCGTCAGCCCCTTCCCAGCAGCTGCGCTCTGCCTCGCAGGGGCACTGCGGCATGCCAGCAAGCAAGCTTGGACAGCACCAAGATGCTCCTTTGGGCTGCAGCACTTTGGTGGCAGGGGTTGCACTGCTTGCTTTTGGAGGGTTTCCATCAATGGGAGGGCTACACCTGGCAGCACCTTGCCCAAAGGCACCTAGCGTGTCCTTTCCCAAAGGCTGAGAATTCACCTCTGTTAGGAAGTGACTCTTTTACCCCAGTGCTGGGCAGAGATGCAGCAGATGCAGGTCCCTGCTGCGGCTGAGGGCACATTTGTGCCTGCTCTGCCCTCTGCAGCCCTAGGAAGCCGTGGCAGGGCAACCAGTGCAGATGCCGCACCAAGGCTGCTCTCAGCCACAGCACATGGCGCCTGCAAGGTGCGCGGCAGGACAAGAGAAGGAGCCCAGCAGCGCACCTGGGGCTCCCAGGACACCACCAACTCGCAAGGGCTCTGCTGAGGACATGCACACCTGGCCCCAGGACACAACGCCCTTTGCGCTCATTGCGCTACCAAGGAACACGTCTCAACCATGGAAAACAAAACTTTCTCTAGTTCGTGGGGCTGTAAGGGCAGGAGTGGAGCAGGGAAGAAAGAGCAAGGCGTTCAAGGCTGCTTGCAGGGGTGGAAGCAGAGCCCCAAGTGGAGCCCGGCCTCTGGGCAGGCAGCCGCCAGCAGCACCATGGGGCTGCGTGAGGAGACCTCCTTGGCACCCAGCAAGCCCAAGGCCACGCACTGCTCTCTGTCGCCAGGCTCAGCAGTGCCAGGGGGAGTCCAGCACACGCAGACCCTTCCTCACGGCAGCCCCCCTGGCCCCTGTTGCTGCCCTTCTCCCCCCACGCAGCAGTGGAACATCCCGGAGGGGCAGTTATCGCCACGGGAACACGGATGCTTCCCAGGGCTGCGCCTCACAGTGGCCCCAGTGCTGGCCACACAGCAGCAAGGCCAGGTGAGCAGCAGGGCCGCGCAGCAGCAGGGGCCACCCGTGGTGTCCACAAGATGCAGGGGAGCTGCGGGGCTGCAGGGCAGCCTGCGCGATGCCTCCCAGGGGAGGCCACAAAGCCACCGCGCGACACTTGGTGCTCATGGCTGCAAATGTAAACAATTCCATTCTGTTGCAGACTCAGGACATTGAAAAAAAATGAATAAATGTGAAGTCGAAGAAATGGAATGGGAGAGCTCAGTGCAGGTACTGTGCGTGCAGGCAGAGGCTGCGCGGGGACGGCTGGCGCTTGGCTCTGCGAGAGCAGCCGCAGGGCTGGTGGCAGAGGTGGCAGGGAGCTCTGGCAGGCCTGGGTGCTGGGGCAGAGCTGTGCCAGGGCCAGGAGTGGCCTAGGCCTCGGGGGCTGCTGCCTGAGCCTGGCGCCCTGGCTCTGTGCACCGCCTGACCCGTGCACGCAGGGGACACGAGGCCCCGCGCACAGAGCCAGCGCTGCCACCATGACCGTCCCCACAAGCTCTCCTGCTCTCTTCCAGAATTGGGGCACCCTCAATCATGTCGCCTGCAATGACGAGGAGCCCATGGAATGGGAGAGTTCAACCTGCACCCTCCAGGTATTGCCCATGCTGCCAGCTGTGCAGGGAAAACTGGGGCTCAACCTGGCCCCTTTCCACTTTCCTGCTTCCCGCTGCAAGAGGAACCGTGGGGCCAGAGCCCCCCACCTCTGTGATCTGTCCTGCAAATGCTTCCTTCTCTCTTACAGGCTCCACATATGGATGGGGCGCTGTCAGGGAACGAGTCGGAGCCAATGGAGTGGCTCAGTTATGGCAGCAGCCAGGTACAGTCATTGCAGCCACTGGACGCCCTATCCTTCCTCTTCCCCACGCACCATCCCCACCAAGGTCTCCTGCTCTCTTCCAGATGATGGGGAACAATGGCCTGGTTGGCTGCAGTGCAGACGAGTCCATGGACTGGGAGAGCTCTGTGTGCAGCCCCCAGGTATGGCCCCTGCTGCCGGCTGCACGGGCAGAGCTGGGGCTGTGCCCGGCCCCTTGGCGCTGCTCCGCGCTGCCTTTGGGGAGCAGCCGCGCGGGAGCCTGGCCCAGGTGTGCGGGCGCTCTGGCGGGCTGCGGCGCCGGGGCAGAGCTGCACAGGGCGCAGGAGCGCCCAAGGCCTGGGCACCTGCTGCCTCAGCCCCTCTGCCAGCGTCTGGGCTGCGCTGGCCACGCCAAGCCTCTGCCAGGGCACCAATGACGGCAGCGCTGCTGCCAAAGAGCCCGCGCAGCCGCCAAAGAGCCTCTGCTCCACGGGAGCCCCCGAGATGCTCCTCGGCCCTGCTCACGCCTCCTTTTCCCTTGCAGGCCAAGCTCCCCTTCACCCTGGCTGCTGCTGGGAAGCGCTGGGCACGAGGACTCCGTCCCTAGACTATTGCATTTTTTTCTTTGTAGTGTCACAGTAGTTCTTAGATGTTGATATTGTTGATACTGTTTTTCATATTGTTGTTGTTACTGTTGTTGTTGTTGTAATTGTTATTGTTGTCGTTATTTTTGTTATTGTTATTCTTTTTTGTTGTTGTTTAAATATATATTCCTGTATCATTGTTCATATGTTGCGTATTTTTTCCAAGTGAGCTCAGGCACAAAAGGCATCCCCACCACAGGTCTGTGTGTGGAGCCCTGTGTGCACCAGGGGCAGGGGAGCAAAAAGTTCCTTCTGGGACTTCCTTTCACATGTGGCGGTGGGGATGCCCAAAGGGGAAAAAAACCCAGCCCCACCATGGGGCAGCTCTCAACTCTCCGGGTGCTGCACACAACATGTCCCCGCAGTGCCCAAGCCACAGGCAAAGGGAAGCTGTCACACCCCAGGGACACGGGGTCTGGAGATGCAGGGACAAACTCCCCAAGCCCCTGGGGGACACAGGGCCCCGCAGGGCTGGGACAGGCTCAGGGACCGTGTCACAGGGTCAGTGTCCCTGGAGGCGGCTGGTGCAGAAATGGGCTGCTGCCAGGAAGGGCCCCGTGCTGGGGACCACGGTGGAGGCTGCTCTGTCCCTCTGCTGTCTGCAGGGCCATCTGCCAGCTGCTCATGGTGACAATTTTGTGCCATGGGAGAAGAGGCCTTACAGCCTGACAAAACCCCACCGCTGCCCTTCCAACATCGCTGCTGCCCTGAGTGCCCACGGAGCCCTCCCCGGTCACACAGTCACACAGTGCTTGACGTTGGAAGGGACCTCTCCACATCATCAGTCCAAGCCGCCCCTGCACAAGCAGGGAACCCTACAGCGTGTTGCACAGGATCACACTCAGGAGGGTTTGGAAGATCTCTAAAGAAGGAGCCTGCATAACCTCGCTGAACACCCGCTTCCAGTGCTCCGTCACCCTAACAGGCAAAAAGCTCTTCCTCATATGCACATTGAAAGTGTGTTGCAATTTGTACACATTGAAACTGTGTTGCAATTTGCACCCTCTAGCCCTTGGGCTGTTGCTGGGCTCCACCAAGAAGAGTTTGGCCCTGTCCTTTTTACATCCTCGCCTCAGCTCCTTGTACCTCTTGATAAGTTTCCCTGTCACTCTTGTCTTCCCCAGGATAAACAGGCCCAGCTTGCTTACTCTTTCCTCATAACATAGATGCTCCAGTTCCTTCATCATCTTTGTGGCAATAAGCTGGTCACTTTCTGCAAGTTCCACAGCCCTCTTGTCCTGTGGAGCCCACAATATTTCTGCCCATAAGAGTTCAGGTGTGGCCTGAGCAGAGCTGAGGAGAGGGGCACGATCAGCCCCCTCCATCTGCTGCCAACACTCCTCCTCATGCAGGCCAGCATCCCTCTGGCCATCCTTGACACAAGGGCACATTGCTGCCTCCTGCTTGACCTGTTGTCAAGCAGACCTCCCAAACCCCTCTCCACAGAGCTGCTTTCCAGCAGCTCCACCCCTAATCTGTACTGGAGCCTCAAGCTATTTCCTCCCCCAGTGCAGGACCCTGCACTTGCCTTTCTTCAGTCTCAGGAGGTTCCTCTCTGCCCAACTCTCCTGCCTCTGCAGCTCCCTCTCAAAGGCAGCGCAGCTCTCAGGAGTGTCGGCCACTGCGGCCAGCTTTGTCTCATGTGCACACTTGCTGAGAGGGCACTCTGTCACCTCCTGCAAGGCACTGAGCAAATAGGTGAATAGCACCGGACCCAGTACTGACCCCCTGGGGGACACCACTAGCCACAGGCCTCCAACTAGACTCAGCACCGATTAGAACAACCCTCTGAGCTCTGCAATCCGCACACTGGATGTGTTCTCCAGCCACACACTGTCCACTCATCTGAAGCACACTTGCTGATCTTCCCGAGGAGGGTTAGGGGCAACCATGGGAATGAGCAGCTTCCTTTAAAGCCCTGCTTTTCCATGCCTGTATTCCTGCCTGCTCAGATAGCAGCAGCTCCTCCAGCACTGGGGAGATCTCCTGCTCCGTCCACCTTACCTTGATCTGAGGGCTGGCAACTCAGCTCCTTTAGCAAGCTCCGCTCAGATTTGGACATGCGTGCACAGACCTTTGTCAGTGATGCTCTGGAAAGTCTGCAGAAGGATTTGGAACAGCAACATCCACTCTTCCAAGGCAAGAGCCTTACAAAACAGCTCAGCAGAAAGCACTGTGGAGAGGGTGCTAGTGCAGCAGCCGGGAGAGCAGCCTGGCCGGCCTCTGACTGCAGCAGCTTCAGCAGAGAACTGTGCAAGTCGGGTGGCAAAAGAGCCCATCCCCAGGGAAGGGAGCAATGCGAGGCAGGACAATGGAAGGCCAGAAGGAAGGACAACTCCTCTGGGAGAATCCAAGCTGAGTAAGTCAAGAACAAAGCTCCCATCTATCATCCTGCCAGGAACTCTCAGACTTTCAGAGCATGGAGAGTAGGTGAAGAAGCAGCAGGGGAAGATTCAGCTCACCTGTTCCTATCCATGCGGCAAAGATCTGAGTAAGATGGGCAGGGCACACCCGAAGGCGTGCAGGAGCCCCTCCATTCACCCCAACCACCTGCAGACAGACCTTGTACTGCAGTGTTGAAAAATTACTCTGAATGGAGGCTGTGGAGCAGGAGAGACCCCTTCCCTTCAGGAGTCAGCAGGATTCCAGGCAGCCTGTCCCTTCAAGCAGCTGCAAAGCACCTTCCCAGAGAGGACTGTCCAAGTGGACCCTGGTGGCCCAGCCATGAGGCAGACGAGCCGCAGCTTCTGTGCAAGCAGCCTGCGTGGGGCAAGGGCTTCCCAGCACCTTTCCTGCCGACGGGGGCACTGCGCACGCCTGGGCTCTGCAGGCGTCACGCGCGCAGGCAAGGGGGCTCCCAGCACTTGCCCTCACAGCCACGGGGCTGAGCTCGCTGCCCAGCCCTCTGCTCGTGCCTCCCTGCAGGGAACACTGCTCTGCTTCGCACTTCCCCTCCAGCATTCCCTGGGCAGCAGACAAATGCCTGCCACCAATTCCCCGTGCCACCAGCCCTGCGGCTGCTTGGGAGCCACACAGTCACACAGTGCTTGACGTTGGAAGGGACCTCTCCACATCATCAGTCCAAGCCGCCCCTGCACAAGCAGGGAACCCTACAGCGTGTTGCACAGGATCACACTCAGGAGGGTTTGGAAGATGTCTAAAGAAGGAGCCTGCATAACCTCGCTGAACACCCGCTTCCAGTGCTCCGTCACCCTAACAGGCAAAAAGCTCTTCCTCATATGCACATTGAAAGTGTGTTGCAATTTGTACACATTGAAACTGTGTCGCAATTTGCACCCTCTAGCCCTTGGGCTGTTGCTGGGCTCCACCAAGAAGAGCTTGGCCCTGTCCTTTTTACATCCTCGCCTCAGCTCCTTGTACCTCTTGATAAGTTTCCCTGTCACTCTTGTCTTCCCCAGGATAAACAGGCCCAGCTTGCTTACTCTTTCCTCATAAGATAGATGCTCCAGTTCCTTCATCATGCCTGCCACCAATTCCCCGTGCCACCAGCCCTGCGGCTGCTTGGGAGCCACCCAGAGCCCTCCGCGCACCTCTGGCGTCAGCCCCTTCCCAGCAGCTGCGCTCTGCCTCGCAGGGGCACTGCGGCATGCCAGCAAGCAAGCTTGGACAGCACCAAGATGCTCCTTTGGGCTGCAGCACTTTGGTGGCAGGGGTTGCACTGCTTGCTTTTGGAGGGTTTCCATCAATGGGAGGGCTACACCTGGCAGCACCTTGCCCAAAGGCACCTAGCGTGTCCTTTCCCAAAGGCTGAGAATTCACCTCTGTTAGGAAGTGACTCTTTTACCCCAGTGCTGGGCAGAGATGCAGCAGATGCAGGTCCCTGCTGCGGCTGAGGGCACATTTGTGCCTGCTCTGCCCTCTGCAGCCCTAGGAAGCCGTGGCAGGGCAACCAGTGCAGATGCCGCACCAAGGCTGCTCTCAGCCACAGCACATGGCGCCTGCAAGGTGCGCGGCAGGACAAGAGAAGGAGCCCAGCAGCGCACCTGGGGCTCCCAGGACACCACCAACTCGCAAGGGCTCTGCTGAGGACATGCACACCTGGCCCCGGGACACAACGCCCTTTGCGCTCATTGCGCTACCAAGGAACACGTCTCAACCATGGAAAACAAAACTTTCTCTAGTTCGTGGGGCTGTAAGGGCAGGAGTGGAGCAGGGAAGAAAGAGCAAGGCGTTCAAGGCTGCTTGCAGGGGTGGAAGCAGAGCCCCAAGTGGAGCCTGGCCTCTGGGCAGGCAGCCGCCAGCAGCACCATGGGGCTGCATGAGGAGACCTCCTTGGCACCCAGCAAGCCCAAGGCCACGCACTGCTCTCTGTCGCCAGGCTCAGCAGTGCCAGGGGGAGTCCAGCACACGCAGACCCTTCCTCACGGCAGCCCCCCTGGCCCCTGCCGCTGCACTCCTCCCCCCACGCAGCAGTGGAACATCCCGGAGGGGCAGTTATCGCCACGGGAACACGGATGCTTCCCAGGGCTGCGCCTCACAGTGGCCCCAGTGCTGGCCACGCAGCAGCAAGGCCAGGTGAGCAGCAGGGCCGCGCAGCACCAGGAGCCACCCGTGGTGCCCACAAGATGCAGGGGAGCTGCGGGGCTGCAGGGCAGCCTGCGCGATGCCTCCCAGGGGAGGCCACAAAGCCACCGCGCGACACTTGGTGCTCATGGCTGCAAATGTAAACAATTCCATTCTGTTGCAGACTCAGGACATTGAAAAAAAATGAATAAATGTGAAGTCGAAGAAATGGAATGGGAGAGCTCAGTGCAGGTACTGTGCGTGCAGGCAGAGGCTGCGCGGGGACGGCTGGCGCTTGGCTCTGCGAGAGCAGCCGCAGGGCTGGTGGCAGAGGTGGCAGGGAGCTCTGGCAGGCCTGGGTGCTGGGGCAGAGCTGTGCCAGGGCCAGGAGTGGCCTAGGCCTCGGGGGCTGCTGCCTGAGCCTGGCGCCCTGGCTCTGTGCACCGCCTGACCCGTGCACGCAGGGGACACGAGGCCCCGCGCACAGAGCCAGCGCTGCCACCATGACCGTCCCCACAAGCTCTCCTGCTCTCTTCCAGAATTGGGGCACCCTCAATCATGTCGCCTGCAATGACGAGGAGCCCATGGAATGGGAGAGTTCAACCTGCACCCTCCAGGTATTGCCCATGCTGCCAGCTGTGCAGGGAAAACTGGGGCTCAACCTGGCCCCTTTCCACTTTCCTGCTTCCCGCTGCAAGAGGAACCGTGGGGCCAGAGCCCCCCACCTCTGTGATCTGTCCTGCAAATGCTTCCTTCTCTCTTACAGGCTCCACATATGGATGGGGCGCTGTCAGGGAACGAGTCGGAGCCAATGGAGTGGCTCAGTTATGGCAGCAGCCAGGTACAGTCATTGCAGCCACTGGACGCCCTATCCTTCCTCTTCCCCACGCACCATCCCCACCAAGGTCTCCTGCTCTCTTCCAGATGATGGGGAACAATGGCCTGGTTGGCTGCAGTGCAGACGAGTCCATGGACTGGGAGAGCTCTGTGTGCAGCCCCCAGGTATGGCCCCTGCTGCCGGCTGCACGGGCAGAGCTGGGGCTGTGCCCGGCCCCTTGGCGCTGCTCCGCGCTGCCTTTGGGGAGCAGCCACGCGGGAGCCTGGCCCAGGTGTGCGGGCGCTCTGGTGGGCTGCGGCGCCGGGGCAGAGCTGCACAGGGCGCAGGAGCGCCCAAGGCCTGGGCACCTGCTGCCTCAGCCCCTCTGCCAGCGTCTGGGCTGCGCTGGCCACGCCAAGCCTCTGCCAGGGCACCAATGACGGCAGCGCTGCTGCCAAAGAGCCCGCGCAGCCGCCAAAGAGCCTCTGCTCCACGGGAGCCCCCAAGATGCTCCTCGGCCCTGCTCACGCCTCCTTTTCCCTTGCAGGCCAAGCTCCCCTTCACCCTGGCTGCTGCTGGGAAGCGCTGGGCACGAGGACTCCATCCCTAGACTATTGCATTTTTTTCTTTGTAGTGTCACAGTAGTTCTTAGATGTTGATATTGTTGATACTGTTTTTCATATTGTTGTTGTTACTGTTGCTGTTGTTGTAATTGTTATTGTTGTCGTTATTTTTGTTATTGTTATTCTTTTTTGTTGTTGTTTAAATATATATTCCTGTATCATTGTTCATATGTTGCGTATTTTTTCCAAGTGAGCTCAGGCACAAAAGGCATCCCCACCACAGGTCTGTGTGTGGAGCCCTGTGTGCACCAGGGGCAGGGGAGCAAAAAGTTCCTTCTGGGACTTCCTTTCACATGTGGCGGTGGGGATGCCCAAAGGGGAAAAAAACCCAGCCCCACCATGGGGCAGCTCTCAACTCTCCGGGTGCTGCACACAACATGTCCCCGCAGTGCCCAAGCCACAGGCAAAGGGAAGCTGTCACACCCCAGGGACACGGGGTCTGGAGATGCAGGGACAAACTCCCCAAGCCCCTGGGGGACACAGGGCCCCGCAGGGCTGGGACAGGCTCAGGGACCGTGTCACAGGGTCAGTGTCCCTGGAGGCGGCTGGTGCAGAAATGGGCTGCTGCCAGGAAGGGCCCCGTGCTGGGGACCACGGTGGAGGCTGCTCTGTCCCTCTGCTGTCTGCAGGGCCATCTGCCAGCTGCTCATGGTGACAATTTTGTGCCATGGGAGAAGAGGCCTTACAGCCTGACAAAACCCCACCGCTGCCCTTCCAACATCGCTGCTGCCCTGAGTGCCCACGGAGCCCTCCCCGGTCACACAGTCACACAGTGCTTGACGTTGGAAGGGACCTCTCCACATCATCAGTCCAAGCCGCCCCTGCACAAGCAGGGAACCCTACAGCGTGTTGCACAGGATCACACTCAGGAGGGTTTGGAAGATGTCTAAAGAAGGAGCCTGCATAACCTCGCTGAACACCCGCTTCCAGTGCTCCGTCACCCTAACAGGCAAAAAGCTCTTCCTCATTATGCACATTGAAAGTGTGTTGCAATTTGTACACATTGAAACTGTGTTGCAATTTGCACCCTCTAGCCTTGGGCTGTTGCTGGGCTCCACCAAGAAGAGCTTGGCCCTGTCCTTTTTACATCCTCGCCTCAGCTCCTTGTACCTCTTGATAAGTTTCCCTGTCACTCTTGTCTTCCCCAGGATAAACAGGCCCAGCTTGCTTACTCTTTCCTCATAACATAGATGCTCCAGTTCCTTCATCATCTTTGTGGCAATAAGCTGGTCACTTTCTGCAAGTTCCACAGCCCTCTTGTCCTGTGGAGCCCACAATATTTCTGCCCATAAGAGTTCAGGTGTGGCCTGAGCAGAGCTGAGGAGAGGGGCACGATCAGCCCCCTCCATCTGCTGCCAACACTCCTCCTCATGCAGGCCAGCATCCCTCTGGCCATCCTTGACACAAGGGCACATTGCTGCCTCCTGCTTGACCTGTTGTCAAGCAGACCTCCCAAACCCCTCTCCACAGAGCTGCTTTCCAGCAGCTCCACCCCTAATCTGTACTGGAGCCTCAAGCTATTTCCTCCCCCAGTGCAGGACCCTGCACTTGCCTTTCTTCAGTCTCAGGAGGTTCCTCTCTGCCCAACTCTCCTGCCTCTGCAGCTCCCTCTCAAAGGCAGCGCAGCTCTCAGGAGTGTCGGCCACTGCGGCCAGCTTTGTCTCATGTGCACACTTGCTGAGAGGGCACTCTGTCACCTCCTGCAAGGCACTGAGCAAATAGGTGAATAGCACCGGACCCAGTACTGACCCCCTGGGGGACACCACTAGCCACAGGCCTCCAACTAGACTCAGCACCGATTAGAACAACCCTCTGAGCTCTGCAATCCGCACACTGGATGTGTTCTCCAGCCACACACTGTCCACTCATCTGAAGCACACTTGCTGATCTTCCCGAGGAGGGTTAGGGGCAACCATGGGAATGAGCAGCTTCCTTTAAAGCCCTGCTTTTCCATGCCTGTATTCCTGCCTGCTCAGATAGCAGCAGCTCCTCCAGCACTGGGGAGATCTCCTGCTCCGTCCACCTTACCTTGATCTGAGGGTTGGCAACTCAGCTCCTTTAGCAAGCTCCGCTCAGATTTGGACATGCGTGCACAGACCTTTGTCAGTGATGCTCTGGAAAGTCTGCAGAAGGATTTGGAACAGCAACATCCACTCTTCCAAGGCAAGAGCCTTACAAAACAGCTCAGCAGAAAGCACTGTGGAGAGGGTGCTAGTGCAGCAGCCGGGAGAGCAGCCTGGCCGGCCTCTGACTGCAGCAGCTTCAGCAGAGAACTGTGCAAGTCGGGTGGCAAAAGAGCCCATCCCCAGGGAAGGGAGCAATGCGAGGCAGGACAATGGAAGGCCAGAAGGAAGGACAACTCCTCTGGGAGAATCCAAGCTGAGTAAGTCAAGAACAAAGCTCCCATCTATCATCCTGCCAGGAACTCTCAGACTTTCAGAGCATGGAGAGTAGGTGAAGAAGCAGCAGGGGAAGATTCAGCTCACCTGTTCCTATCCATGCGGCAAAGATCTGAGTAAGATGGGCAGGGCACACCCGAAGGCGTGCAGGAGCCCCTCCATTCACCCCAACCACCTGCAGACAGACCTTGTACTGCAGTGTTGAAAAATTACTCTGAATGGAGGCCGTGGAGCAGGAGAGACCCCTTCCCTTCAGGAGTCAGCAGGATTCCAGGCAGCCTGTCCCTTCAAGCAGCTGCAAAGCACCTTCCCAGAGAGGACTGTCCAAGTGGACCCTGGTGGCCCAGCCATGAGGCAGACGAGCCGCAGCTTCTGTGCAAGCAGCCTGCGTGGGGCAAGGGCTTCCCAGCACCTTTCCTGCCGACGGGGGCACTGCGCACGCCTGGGCTCTGCAGGCGTCACGCGCGCAGGCAAGGGGGCTCCCAGCACTTGCCCTCACAGCCACGGGGCTGAGCTCGCTGCCCAGCCCTCTGCTCGTGCCTCCCTGCAGGGAACACTGCTCTGCTTCGCACTTCCCCTCCAGCATTCCCAGGGCAGCAGACAAATGCCTGCCACCAATTCCCCGTGCCACCAGCCCTGCGGCTGCTTGGGAGCCACCCAGAGCCCTCCGCGCACCTCTGGCGTCAGCCCCTTCCCAGCAGCTGCGCTCTGCCTCGCAGGGGCACTGCGGCATGCCAGCAAGCAAGCTTGGCCAGCACCAAGATGCTCCTTTGGGCTGCAGCACTTTGGTGGCAGGGGTTGCACTGCTTGCTTTTGGAGGGTTTCCATCAATGGGAGGGCTACACCTGGCAGCACCTTGCCCAAAGGCACCTAGCGTGTCCTTTCCCAAAGGCTGAGAATTCACCTCTGTTAGGAAGTGACTCTTTTACCCCAGTGCTGGGCAGAGATGCAGCAGCTGCAGGTCCCTGCTGCGGCTGAGGGCACATTTGTGCCTGCTCTGCCCTCTGCAGCCCTAGGAAGCCGTGGCAGGGCAACCAGTGCAGATGCCGCACCAAGGCTGCTCTCAGCCACAGCACATGGCGCCTGCAAGGTGCGCGGCAGGACAAGAGAAGGAGCCCAGCAGCGCACCTGGGGCTCCCAGGACACCACCAACTCGCAAGGGCTCTGCTGAGGACATGCACACCTGGCCCCAGGACACAACGCCCTTTGCGCTCATTGCGCTACCAAGGAACACGTCTCAACCATGGAAAACAAAACTTTCTCTAGTTCGTGGGGCTGTAAGGGCAGGAGTGGAGCAGGGAAGAAAGAGCAAGGCGTTCAAGGCTGCTTGCAGGGGTGGAAGCAGAGCCCCAAGTGGAGCCCGGCCTCTGGGCAGGCAGCCGCCAGCAGCACCATGGGGCTGCGTGAGGAGACCTCCTTGGCACCCAGCAAGCCCAAGGCCACGCACTGCTCTCTGTCGCCAGGCTCAGCAGTGCCAGGGGGAGTCCAGCACACGCAGACCCTTCCTCACGGCAGCCCCCCTGGCCCCTGCCGCTGCCCTTCTCCCCCCACGCAGCAGTGGAACATCCCGGAGGGGCAGTTATCGCCACGGGAACACGGATGCTTCCCAGGGCTGCGCCTCACAGTGGCCCCAGTGCTGGCCACACAGCAGCAAGGCCAGGTGAGCAGCAGGGCCGCGCAGCACCAGGAGCCACCCGTGGTGCCCACAAGATGCAGGGGAGCTGCGGGGCTGCAGGGCAGCCTGCGCGATGCCTCCCAGGGGAGGCCACAAAGCCACCGCGCGACACTTGGTGCTCATGGCTGCAAATGTAAACAATTCCATTCTGTTGCAGACTCAGGACATTGAAAAAAAATGAATAAATGTGAAGTCGAAGAAATGGAATGGGAGAGCTCAGTGCAGGTACTGTGCGTGCAGGCAGAGGCTGCGCGGGGACGGCTGGCGCTTGGCTCTGCGAGAGCAGCCGCAGGGCTGGTGGCAGAGGTGGCAGGGAGCTCTGGCAGGCCTGGGTGCTGGGGCAGAGCTGTGCCAGGGCCAGGAGTGGCCTAGGCCTCGGGGGCTGCTGCCTGAGCCTGGCGCCCTGGCTCTGTGCACCGCCTGACCCGTGCACGCAGGGGACACGAGGCCCCGCGCACAGAGCCAGCGCTGCCACCATGACCGTCCCCACAAGCTCTCCTGCTCTCTTCCAGAATTGGGGCACCCTCAATCATGTCGCCTGCAATGACGAGGAGCCCATGGAATGGGAGAGTTCAACCTGCACCCTCCAGGTATTGCCCATGCTGCCAGCTGTGCAGGGAAAACTGGGGCTCAACCTGGCCCCTTTCCACTTTCCTGCTTCCCGCTGCAAGAGGAACCGTGGGGCCAGAGCCCCCCACCTCTGTGATCTGTCCTGCAAATGCTTCCTTCTCTCTTACAGGCTCCACATATGGATGGGGCGCTGTCAGGGAACGAGTCGGAGCCAATGGAGTGGCTCAGTTATGGCAGCAGCCAGGTACAGTCATTGCAGCCACTGGACGCCCTATCCTTCCTCTTCCCCACGCACCATCCCCACCAAGGTCTCCTGCTCTCTTCCAGATGATGGGGAACAATGGCCTGGTTGGCTGCAGTGCAGACGAGTCCATGGACTGGGAGAGCTCTGTGTGCAGCCCCCAGGTATGGCCCCTGCTGCCGGCTGCACGGGCAGAGCTGGGGCTGTGCCCGGCCCCTTGGCGCTGCTCCGCGCTGCCTTTGGGGAGCAGCCGCGCGGGAGCCTGGCCCAGGTGTGCGGGCGCTCTGGCGGGCTGCGGCGCCGGGGCAGAGCTGCACAGGGCGCAGGAGCGCCCAAGGCCTGGGCACCTGCTGCCTCAGCCCCTCTGCCAGCGTCTGGGCTGCGCTGGCCACGCCAAGCCTCTGCCAGGGCACCAATGACGGCAGCGCTGCTGCCAAAGAGCCCGCGCAGCCGCCAAAGAGCCTCTGCTCCACGGGAGCCCCCGAGATGCTCCTCGGCCCTGCTCACGCCTCCTTTTCCCTTGCAGGCCAAGCTCCCCTTCACCCTGGCTGCTGCTGGGAAGCGCTGGGCACGAGGACTCCGTCCCTAGACTATTGCATTTTTTTCTTTGTAGTGTCACAGTAGTTCTTAGATGTTGATATTGTTGATACTGTTTTTCATATTGTTGTTGTTACTGTTGTTGTTGTTGTAATTGTTATTGTTGTCGTTATTTTTGTTATTGTTATTCTTTTTTGTTGTTGTTTAAATATATATTCCTGTATCATTGTTCATATGTTGCGTATTTTTTCCAAGTGAGCTCAGGCACAAAAGGCATCCCCACCACAGGTCTGTGTGTGGAGCCCTGTGTGCACCAGGGGCAGGGGAGCAAAAAGTTCCTTCTGGGACTTCCTTTCACATGTGGCGGTGGGGATGCCCAAAGGGGAAAAAAACCCAGCCCCACCATGGGGCAGCTCTCAACTCTCCGGGTGCTGCACACAACATGTCCCCGCAGTGCCCAAGCCACAGGCAAAGGGAAGCTGTCACACCCCAGGGACACGGGGTCTGGAGATGCAGGGACAAACTCCCCAAGCCCCTGGGGGACACAGGGCCCCGCAGGGCTGGGACAGGCTCAGGGACCGTGTCACAGCGTCAGTGTCCCTGGAGGCGGCTGGTGCAGAAATGGGCTGCTGCCAGGAAGGGCCCCGTGCTGGGGACCACGGTGGAGGCTGCTCTGTCCCTCTGCTGTCTGCAGGGCCATCTGCCAGCTGCTCATGGTGACAATTTTGTGCCATGGGAGAAGAGGCCTTACAGCCTGACAAAACCCCACCGCTGCCCTTCCAACATCGCTGCTGCCCTGAGTGCCCACGGAGCCCTCCCCGGTCACACAGTCACACAGTGCTTGACGTTGGAAGGGACCTCTCCACATCATCAGTCCAAGCCGCCCCTGCACAAGCAGGGAACCCTACAGCGTGTTGCACAGGATCACACTCAGGAGGGTTTGGAAGATCTCTAAAGAAGGAGCCTGCATAACCTCGCTGAACACCCGCTTCCAGTGCTCCGTCACCCTAACAGGCAAAAAGCTCTTCCTCATATGCACATTGAAAGTGTGTTGCAATTTGTACACATTGAAACTGTGTTGCAATTTGCACCCTCTAGCCCTTGGGCTGTTGCTGGGCTCCACCAAGAAGAGTTTGGCCCTGTCCTTTTTACATCCTCGCCTCAGCTCCTTGTACCTCTTGATAAGTTTCCCTGTCACTCTTGTCTTCCCCAGGATAAACAGGCCCAGCTTGCTTACTCTTTCCTCATAACATAGATGCTCCAGTTCCTTCATCATCTTTGTGGCAATAAGCTGGTCACTTTCTGCAAGTTCCACAGCCCTCTTGTCCTGTGGAGCCCACAATATTTCTGCCCATAAGAGTTCAGGTGTGGCCTGAGCAGAGCTGAGGAGAGGGGCACGATCAGCCCCCTCCATCTGCTGCCAACACTCCTCCTCATGCAGGCCAGCATCCCTCTGGCCATCCTTGACACAAGGGCACATTGCTGCCTCCTGCTTGACCTGTTGTCAAGCAGACCTCCCAAACCCCTCTCCACAGAGCTGCTTTCCAGCAGCTCCACCCCTAATCTGTACTGGAGCCTCAAGCTATTTCCTCCCCCAGTGCAGGACCCTGCACTTGCCTTTCTTCAGTCTCAGGAGGTTCCTCTCTGCCCAACTCTCCTGCCTCTGCAGCTCCCTCTCAAAGGCAGCGCAGCTCTCAGGAGTGTCGGCCACTGCGGCCAGCTTTGTCTCATGTGCACACTTGCTGAGAGGGCACTCTGTCACCTCCTGCAAGGCACTGAGCAAATAGGTGAATAGCACCGGACCCAGTACTGACCCCCTGGGGGACACCACTAGCCACAGGCCTCCAACTAGACTCAGCACCGATTAGAACAACCCTCTGAGCTCTGCAATCCGCACACTGGATGTGTTCTCCAGCCACACACTGTCCACTCATCTGAAGCACACTTGCTGATCTTCCCGAGGAGGGTTAGGGGCAACCATGGGAATGAGCAGCTTCCTTTAAAGCCCTGCTTTTCCATGCCTGTATTCCTGCCTGCTCAGATAGCAGCAGCTCCTCCAGCACTGGGGAGATCTCCTGCTCCGTCCACCTTACCTTGATCTGAGGGCTGGCAACTCAGCTCCTTTAGCAAGCTCCGCTCAGATTTGGACATGCGTGCACAGACCTTTGTCAGTGATGCTCTGGAAAGTCTGCAGAAGGATTTGGAACAGCAACATCCACTCTTCCAAGGCAAGAGCCTTACAAAACAGCTCAGCAGAAAGCACTGTGGAGAGGGTGCTAGTGCAGCAGCCGGGAGAGCAGCCTGGCCGGCCTCTGACTGCAGCAGCTTCAGCAGAGAACTGTGCAAGTCGGGTGGCAAAAGAGCCCATCCCCAGGGAAGGGAGCAATGCGAGGCAGGACAATGGAAGGCCAGAAGGAAGGACAACTCCTCTGGGAGAATCCAAGCTGAGTAAGTCAAGAACAAAGCTCCCATCTATCATCCTGCCAGGAACTCTCAGACTTTCAGAGCATGGAGAGTAGGTGAAGAAGCAGCAGGGGAAGATTCAGCTCACCTGTTCCTATCCATGCGGCAAAGATCTGAGTAAGATGGGCAGGGCACACCCGAAGGCGTGCAGGAGCCCCTCCATTCACCCCAACCACCTGCAGACAGACCTTGTACTGCAGTGTTGAAAAATTACTCTGAATGGAGGCTGTGGAGCAGGAGAGACCCCTTCCCTTCAGGAGTCAGCAGGATTCCAGGCAGCCTGTCCCTTCAAGCAGCTGCAAAGCACCTTCCCAGAGAGGACTGTCCAAGTGGACCCTGGTGGCCCAGCCATGAGGCAGACGAGCCGCAGCTTCTGTGCAAGCAGCCTGCGTGGGGCAAGGGCTTCCCAGCACCTTTCCTGCCGACGGGGGCACTGCGCACGCCTGGGCTCTGCAGGCGTCACGCGCGCAGGCAAGGGGGCTCCCAGCACTTGCCCTCACAGCCACGGGGCTGAGCTCGCTGCCCAGCCCTCTGCTCGTGCCTCCCTGCAGGGAACACTGCTCTGCTTCGCACTTCCCCTCCAGCATTCCCAGGGCAGCAGACAAATGCCTGCCACCAATTCCCTGTGCCACCAGCCCTGCGGCTGCTTGGGAGCCACCCAGAGCCCTCCGCGCACCTCTGGCGTCAGCCCCTTCCCAGCAGCTGCGCTCTGCCTCGCAGGGGCACTGCGGCATGCCAGCAAGCAAGCTTGGCCAGCACCAAGATTCTCCTTTGGGCTGCAGCACTTTGGTGGCAGGGGTTGCACTGCTTGCTTTTGGAGGGTTTCCATCAATGGGAGGGCTACACCTGGCAGCACCTTGCCCAAAGGCACCTAGCGTGTCCTTTCCCAAAGGCTGAGAATTCACCTCTGTTAGGAAGTGACTCTTTTACCCCAGTGCTGGGCAGAGATGCAGCAGCTGCAGGTCCCTGCTGCGGCTGAGGGCACATTTGTGCCTGCTCTGCCCTCTGCAGCCCTAGGAAGCCGTGGCAGGGCAACCAGTGCAGATGCTGCACCAAGGCTGCTCTCAGCCACAGCACATGGCGCCTGCAAGGTGCGCGGCAGGACAAGAGAAGGAGCCCAGCAGCGCACCTGGGGCTCCCAGGACACCACCAACTCACAAGGGCTCTGCTGAGGACATGCACACCTGGCCCCGGGACACAACGGCCCTTTGCGCTCATTGCGCTACCAAGGAACACGTCTCAACCATGGAAAACAAAACTTTCTCTAGTTCGTGGGGCTGTAAGGGCAGGAGTGGAGCAGGGAAGAAAGAGCAAGGCGTTCAAGGCTGCTTGCAGGGGTGGAAGCAGAGCCCCAAGTGGAGCCCGGCCTCTGGGCAGGCAGCCGCCAGCAGCACCATGGGGCTGCGTGAGGAGACCTCCTTGGCATCCAGCAAGCCCAAGGCCACGCACTGCTCTCTGTCGCCAGGCTCAGCAGTGCCAGGGGGAGTCCAGCACACGCAGACCCTTCCTCATGGCAGCCCCCCTGGCCCCTGTTGCTGCCCTCCTCCCCCCACGCAGCAGTGGAACATCCCGGAGGGGCAGTTATCGCCACGGGAACACGGATGCTTCCCAGGGCTGCGCCTCACAGTGGCCCCAGTGCTGGCCACACAGCAGCAAGGCCAGGTGAGCAGCAGGGCCGCGCAGCACCAGGGGCCACCCGTGGTGCCCACAAGATGCAGGGGAGCTGCGGGGCTGCAGGGCAGCCTGCGCGATGCCTCCCAGGGGAGGCCACAAAGCCACCACGCGACACTTGGTGCTCATGGCTGCAAATGTAAACAATTCCATTCTGTTGCAGACTCAGGAAAGTTAAAAAATGGATACATGTGAAGTCGAAGAAATGGAATGGGAGAGCTCAGTGCAGGTACTGTGCGTGCAGGCAGAGGCTGCGCGGGGACGGCTGGCGCTTGGCTCTGCGAGAGCAGCCACAGGGCTGGTGGCAGAGGTGGCAGGGAGCTCTGGCAGGCCTGGGTGCTGGGGCAGAGCTGTGCCAGGGCCAGGAGTGGCCTAGGCCTCGGGGGCTGCTGCCTGAGCCTGGCGCCCTGGCTCTGTGCACCGCCTGCCCCGCGCACGCAGGGGACACGAGGCCCCGTGCACAGAGCCAGCGCTGCCACCATGACCGTCCCCACAAGCTCTCCTGCTCTCTTCCAGAGTTGGGGCACCCTCAATCGTGTCGGCTGCAATGACGAGGAGCCCATGGAATGGGAGAGTTCAACCTGCAGGCTCCAGGTATTGCCCGTGCTGCCAGCTGTGCAGGGAAAACTGGGGCTCAGCCTGGCCCCTTTCCACTTTCCTGCTTCCCGCTGTAAGAGGAACCGTGGGGCCAGAGCCACCCACCTCTGTGATCTGTCCTGCAAATGCTTCCTTCTCTCTTACAGGCTCAACATATGGATGGGGGGCTGTCAGGAAACGAGTCGGAGCCAATGGAGTGGCTCAGTTATGGTAGCAGCCAGGTACAGTCCTTGCAGCCACTGGAGGCCCTATCCTTCCTCTTCCCCACGCACCATCCCCACCAAGGTCTCCTGCTCTCTTCCAGATGATGGGGAACAATGGCCTGGTTGGCTGCAGTGCAGACGAGTCCATGGACTGGGAGAGCTCTGTGTGCAGCCCCCAGGTATGGCCCCTGCTGCCGGCTGCACGGGCAGAGCTGGGGCTGTGCCCGGCCCCTTGGCGCTGCTCCGCGCTGCCTTTGGGGAGCAGCCGCGCGGGAGCCTGGCCCAGGTGTGCGGGCGCTCTGGCGGGCTGCGGCGCCGGGGCAGAGCTGCACAGGGCGCAGGAGCGCCCAAGGCCTGGGCACCTGCTGCCTCAGCCCCTCTGCCAGCGTCTGGGCTGCGCTGGCCACGCCAAGCCTCTGCCAGGGCACCAATGACGGCAGCGCTGCTGCCAAAGAGCCCGCGCAGCCGCCAAAGAGCCTCTGCTCCACGGGAGCCCCCGAGATGCTCCTCGGCCCTGCTCACGCCTCCTTTTCCCTTGCAGGCCAAGCTCCCCTTCACCCTGGCTGCTGCTGGGAAGCGCTGGGCACGAGGACTCCGTCCCTAGACTATTGCATTTTTTTCTTTGTAGTGTCACAGTAGTTCTTAGATGTTGATATTGTTGATACTGTTTTTCATATTGTTGTTGTTACTGTTGTTGTTGTTGTAATTGTTATTGTTGTCGTTATTTTTGTTATTGTTATTCTTTTTTGTTGTTGTTTAAATATATATTCCTGTATCATTGTTCATATGTTGCGCATTTTTTCCAAGTGAGCTCAGGCACAAAAGGCATCCCCACCACAGGTCTGTGTGTGGAGCCCTGTGTGCACCAGGGGCAGGGGAGCAAAAAGTTCCTTCTGGGACTTCCTTTCACATGTGGCGGTGGGGATGCCCAAAGGGGAAAAAAACCCAGCCCCACCATGGGGCAGCTCTCAACTCTCCGGGTGCTGCACACAACATGTCCCCGCAGTGCCCAAGCCACAGGCAAAGGGAAGCTGTCACACCCCAGGGACACGGGGTCTGGAGATGCAGGGACAAACTCCCCAAGCCCCTGGGGGACACAGGGCCCCGCAGGGCTGGGACAGGCTCAGGGACCGTGTCACAGGGTCAGTGTCCCTGGAGGCGGCTGGTGCAGAAATGGGCTGCTGCCAGGAAGGGCCCCGTGCTGGGGACCACGGTGGAGGCTGCTCTGTCCCTCTGCTGTCTGCAGGGCCATCTGCCAGCTGCTCATGGTGACAATTTTGTGCCATGGGAGAAGAGGCCTTACAGCCTGACAAAACCCCACCGCTGCCCTTCCAACATCGCTGCTGCCCTGAGTGCCCACGGAGCCCTCCCCGGTCACACAGTCACACAGTGCTTGACGTTGGAAGGGACCTCTCCACATCATCAGTCCAAGCCGCCCCTGCACAAGCAGGGAACCCTACAGCGTGTTGCACAGGATCACACTCAGGAGGGTTTGGAAGATCTCTAAAGAAGGAGCCTGCATAACCTCGCTGAACACCCGCTTCCAGTGCTCCGTCACCCTAACAGGCAAAAAGCTCTTCCTCATATGCACATTGAAAGTGTGTTGCAATTTGTACACATTGAAACTGTGTTGCAATTTGCACCCTCTAGCCCTTGGGCTGTTGCTGGGCTCCACCAAGAAGAGCTTGACCCTGTCCTTTTTACATCCTCGCCTCAGCTCCTTGTACCTCTTGATAAGTTTCCCTGTCACTCTTGTCTTCCCCAGGATAAACAGGCCCAGCTTGCTTACTCTTTCCTCATAAGATAGATGCTCCAGTTCCTTCATCATGCCTGCCACCAATTGCCCGTGCCACCAGCCCTGCGGCTGCTTGGGAGCCACCCAGAGCCCTCCGCGCACCTCTGGCGTCAGCCCCTTCCCAGCAGCTGCGCTCTGCCTCGCAGGGGCACTGCGGCATGCCAGCAAGCAAGCTTGGCCAGCACCAAGATTCTCCTTTGGGCTGCAGCACTTTGGTGGCAGGGGTTGCACTGCTTGCTTTTGGAGGGTTTCCATCAATGGGAGGGCTACACCTGGCAGCACCTTGCCCAAAGGCACCTAGCGTGTCCTTTCCCAAAGGCTGAGAATTCACCTCTGTTAGGAAGTGACTCTTTTACCCCAGTGCTGGGCAGAGATGCAGCAGATGCAGGTCCCTGCTGCGGCTGAGGGCACATTTGTGCCTGCTCTGCCCTCTGCAGCCCTAGGAAGCCGTGGCAGGGCAACCAGTGCAGATGCCGCACCAAGGCTGCTCTCAGCCACAGCACATGGCGCCTGCAAGGTGCGCGGCAGGACAAGAGAAGGAGCCCAGCAGCGCACCTGGGCCTCCCAGGACACCACCAACTCGCAAGGGCTCTGCTGAGGACATGCACACCTGGCCCCGGGACACAACGCTCTTTGCGCTCATTGCGCTACCAAGGAACACGTCTCAACCATGGAAAACAAAACTTTCTCTAGTTCGTGGGGCTGTAAGGGCAGGAGTGGAGCAGGGAAGAAAGAGCAAGGCGTTCAAGGCTGCTTGCAGGGGTGGAAGCAGAGCCCCAAGTGGAGCCTGGCCTCTGGGCAGGCAGCCGCCAGCAGCACCATGGGGCTGCGTGAGGAGACCTCCTTGGCACCCAGCAAGCCCAAGGCCACGCACTGCTCTCTGTCGCCAGGCTCAGCAGTGCCAGGGGGAGTCCAGCACACGCAGACCCTTCCTCACGGCAGCCCCCCTGGCCCCTGTTGCTGCCCTCCTCCCCCCACGCAGCAGTGGAACATCCCGGAGGGGCAGTTATCGCCACGGGAACACGGATGCTTCCCAGGGCTGCGCCTCACAGTGGCCCCAGTGCTGGCCACGCAGCAGCAAGGCCAGGTGAGCAGCAGGGCCGCGCAGCACCAGGAGCCACCCGTGGTGCCCACAAGATGCAGGGGAGCTGCGGGGCTGCAGGGCAGCCTGCGCGATGCCTCCCAGGGGAGGCCACAAAGCCACCGCGCGACACTTGGTGCTCATGGCTGCAAATGTAAACAATTCCATTCTGTTGCAGACTCAGGAAAGTTAAAAAATGGATACATGTGAAGTCGAAGAAATGGAATGGGAGAGCTCAGTGCAGGTACTGTGCGTGCAGGCAGAGGCTGCGCGGGGACGGCTGGCGCTTGGCTCTGCGAGAGCAGCCGCAGGGCTGGTGGCAGAGGTGGCAGGGAGCTCTGGCAGGCCTGGGTGCTGGGGCAGAGCTGTGCCAGGGCCAGGAGTGGCCAAGGCCTCGGGGGCTGCTGCCTGAGCCTGGCGCCCTGGCTCTGTGCACCACCTGACCCGCGCACGCAGGGGACACGAGGCCCCGTGCACAGAGCCAGCGCTGCCACCATGACCGTCCCCACAAGCTCTCCTGCTCTCTTCCAGAATTGGGGCACCCTCAATCATGTCGCCTGCAATGACGAGGAGCCCATGGAATGGGAGAGTTCAACCTGCACCCTCCAGGTATTGCCCATGCTGCCAGCTGTGCAGGGAAAACTGGGGCTCAACCTGGCCCCTTTCCACTTTCCTGCTTCCCGCTGCAAGAGGAACCGTGGGGCCAGAGCCCCCCACCTCTGTGATCTGTCCTGCAAATGCTTCCTTCTCTCTTACAGGCTCCACATATGGATGGGGCGCTGTCAGGGAACGAGTCGGAGCCAATGGAGTGGCTCAGTTATGGCAGCAGCCAGGTACAGTCATTGCAGCCACTGGACGCCCTATCCTTCCTCTTCCCCACGCACCATCCCCACCAAGGTCTCCTGCTCTCTTCCAGATGATGGGGAACAATGGCCTGGTTGGCTGCAGTGCAGACGAGTCCATGGACTGGGAGAGCTCTGTGTGCAGCCCCCAGGTATGGCCCCTGCTGCCGGCTGCACGGGCAGAGCTGGGGCTGTGCCCGGCCCCTTGGCGCTGCTCCGCGCTGCCTTTGGGGAGCAGCCGCGCGGGAGCCTGGCCCAGGTGTGCGGGCACTCTGGCGGGCTGCGGCGCCGGGGCAGAGCTGCACAGGGCGCAGGAGCGCCCAAGGCCTGGGCACCTGCTGCCTCAGCCCCTCTGCCAGCGTCTGGGCTGCGCTGGCCACGCCAAGCCTCTGCCAGGGCACCAATGACGGCAGCGCTGCTGCCAAAGAGCCCGCGCAGCCGCCAAAGAGCCTCTGCTCCACGGGAGCCCCCGAGATGCTCCTCGGCCCTGCTCACGCCTCCTTTTCCCTTGCAGGCCAAGCTCCCCTTCACCCTGGCTGCTGCTGGGAAGCGCTGGGCACGAGGACTCCGTCCCTAGACTATTGCATTTTTTTCTTTGTAGTGTCACAGTAGTTCTTAGATGTTGATATTGTTGATACTGTTTTTCATATTGTTGTTGTTACTGTTGTTGTTGTTGTAATTGTTATTGTTGTCGTTATTTTTGTTATTGTTATTCTTTTTTGTTGTTGTTTAAATATATATTCCTGTATCATTGTTCATATGTTGCGTATTTTTTCCAAGTGAGCTCAGGCACAAAAGGCATCCCCACCACAGGTCTGTGTGTGGAGCCCTGTGTGCACCAGGGGCAGGGGAGCAAAAAGTTCCTTCTGGGACTTCCTTTCACGTGTGGCGGTGGGGATGCCCAAAGGGGAATAAAACCCAGCCCCACCATGGGGCAGCTCTCAACTCTCCGGGTGCTGCACACAACATGTCCCCGCAGTGCCCAAGCCACAGGCAAAGGGAAGCTGTCACACCCCAGGGACACGGGGTCTGGAGATGCAGGGACAAACTCCCCAAGCCCCTGGGGGACACAGGGCCCCGCAGGGCTGGGACAGGCTCAGGGACCGTGTCACAGGGTCAGTGTCCCTGGAGGCGGCTGGTGCAGAAATGGGCTGCTGCCAGGAAGGGCCCCGTGCTGGGGACCACGGTGGAGGCTGCTCTGTCCCTCTGCTGTCTGCAGGGCCATCTGCCAGCTGCTCATGGTGACAATTTTGTGCCATGGGAGAAGAGGCCTTACAGCCTGACAAAACCCCACCGCTGCCCTTCCAACATCGCTGCTGCCCTGAGTACCCACGGAGCCCTCCCCGGTCACACAGTCACACAGTGCTTGACGTTGGAAGGGACCTCTCCACATCATCAGTCCAAGCCGCCCCTGCACAAGCAGGGAACCCTACAGCGTGTTGCACAGGATCACACTCAGGAGGGTTTGGAAGATGTCTAAAGAAGGAGCCTGCATAACCTCGCTGAACACCCGCTTCCAGTGCTCCGTCACCCTAACAGGCAAAAAGCTCTTCCTCATATGCACATTGAAAGTGTGTTGCAATTTGTACACATTGAAACTGTGTTGCAATTTGCACCCTCTAGCCCTTGGGCTGTTGCTGGGCTCCACCAAGAAGAGTTTGGCCCTGTCCTTTTTACATCCTCGCCTCAGCTCCTTGTACCTCTTGATAAGTTTCCCTGTCACTCTTGTCTTCCCCAGGATAAACAGGCCCAGCTTGCTTACTCTTTCCTCATAAGATAGATGCTCCAGTTCCTTCATCATGCCTGCCACCAATTCCCCGTGCCACCAGCCCTGCGGCTGCTTGGGAGCCACCCAGAGCCCTCCGCGCACCTCTGGCGTCAGCCCCTTCCCAGCAGCTGCGCTCTGCCTCGCAGGGGCACTGCGGCATGCCAGCAAGCAAGCTTGGCCAGCACCAAGATTCTCCTTTGGGCTGCAGCACTTTGGTGGCAGGGGTTGCACTGCTTGCTTTTGGAGGGTTTCCATCAATGGGAGGGCTACACCTGGCAGCACCTTGCCCAAAGGCACCTAGCGTGTCCTTTCCCAAAGGCTGAGAATTCACCTCTGTTAGGAAGTGACTCTTTTACCCCAGTGCTGGGCAGAGATGCAGCAGCTGCAGGTCCCTGCTGTGGCTGAGGGCACATTTGTGCCTGCTCTGCCCTCTGCAGCCCTAGGAAGCCGTGGCAGGGCAACCAGTGCAGATGCCGCACCAAGGCTGCTCTCAGCCACAGCACATGGCGCCTGCAAGGTGCGCGGCAGGACAAGAGAAGGAGCCCAGCAATGCACCTGGGGCTCCCAGGACACCACCAACTCGCAAGGGCTCTGCTGAGGACATGCACACCTGGCCCCGGGGCACAACTGCCCTTTGCGCTCATTATGCTACGGAGGAACACGTCTCAACCATGGAAAACAAAACTTTCTCTAGTTCGTGGGGCTGTAAGGGCAGGAGTGGAGCAGGGAAGAAAGAGCAAGGCGTTCAAGGCTGCTTGCAGGGGTGGAAGCAGAGCCCCAAGTGGAGCCCGGCCTCTGGGCAGGCAGCCGCCAGCAGCACCATGGGGCTGCGTGAGGAGACCTCCTTGGCACCCAGCAAGCCCAAGGCCACGCACTGCTCTCTTTCGCCAGGCTCAGCAGTGCCAGGGGGAGTCCAGCACACGCAGACCCTTCCTCACGGCAGCCCCCCTGGCCCCTGCCGCTGCCCTCCTCCCCCCACGCAGCAGTGGAACATCCCGGAGGGGCAGTTATCGCCACGGGAACACGGATGCTTCCCAGGGCTGCGCCTCACAGTGGCCCCAGTGCTGGCCACGCAGCAGCAAGGCCAGGTGAGCAGCAGGGCCGCGCAGCACCAGGAGCCACCCGTGGTGCCCACAAGATGCAGGGGAGCTGCGGGGCTGCAGGGCAGCCTGCGCGATGCCTCCCAGGGGAGGCCACAAAGCCACCGCGCGACACTTGGTGCTCATGGCTGCAAATGTAAACAATTCCATTCTGTTGCAGACTCAGGAAAGTTAAAAAATGGATACATGTGAAGTCGAAGAAATGGAATGGGAGAGCTCAGTGCAGGTACTGTGCGTGCAGGCAGAGGCTGCGCGGGGACGGCTGGCGCTTGGCTCTGCGAGAGCAGCCGCAGGGCTGGTGGCAGAGGTGGCAGGGAGCTCTGGCAGGCCTGGGTGCTGGGGCAGAGCTGTGCCAGGGCCAGGAGTGGCCAAGGCCTCGGGGGCTGCTGCCTGAGCCTGGCGCCCTGGCTCTGTGCACCACCTGACCCGCGCACGCAGGGGACACGAGGCCCCGCGCACAGAGCCAGCGCTGCCACCATGACCGTCCCCACAAGCTCTCCTGCTCTCTTCCAGAATTGGGGCACCCTCAATCATGTCGCCTGCAATGACGAGGAGCCCATGGAATGGGAGAGTTCAACCTGCACCCTCCAGGTATTGCCCATGCTGCCAGCTGTGCAGGGAAAACTGGGGCTCAACCTGGCCCCTTTCCACTTTCCTGCTTCCCGCTGCAAGAGGAACCGTGGGGCCAGAGCCCCCCACCTCTGTGATCTGTCCTGCAAATGCTTCCTTCTCTCTTACAGGCTCCACATATGGATGGGGCGCTGTCAGGGAACGAGTCGGAGCCAATGGAGTGGCTCAGTTATGGCAGCAGCCAGGTACAGTCATTGCAGCCACTGGACGCCCTATCCTTCCTCTTCCCCACGCACCATCCCCACCAAGGTCTCCTGCTCTCTTCCAGATGATGGGGAACAATGGCCTGGTTGGCTGCAGTGCAGACGAGTCCATGGACTGGGAGAGCTCTGTGTGCAGCCCCCAGGTATGGCCCCTGCTGCCGGCTGCCCGGGCAGAGCTGGGGCTGTGCCCGGCCCCTTGGCGCTGCTCCGCGCTGCCTTTGGGGAGCAGCCGCGCGGGAGCCTGGCCCAGGTGTGCGGGCGCTCTGGCGGGCTGCGGCGCCGGGGCAGAGCTGCACAGGGCGCAGGAGCGCCCAAGGCCTGGGCACCTGCTGCCTCAGCCCCTCTGCCAGCGTCTGGGCTGCGCTGGCCACGCCAAGCCTCTGCCAGGGCACCAATGACGGCAGCGCTGCTGCCAAAGAGCCCGCGCAGCCGCCAAAGAGCCTCTGCTCCACGGGAGCCCCCGAGATGCTCCTCGGCCCTGCTCACGCCTCCTTTTCCCTTGCAGGCCAAGCTCCCCTTCACCCTGGCTGCTGCTGGGAAGCGCTGGGCACGAGGACTCCGTCCCTAGACTATTGCATTTTTTTCTTTGTAGTGTCACAGTAGTTCTTAGATGTTGATATTGTTGATACTGTTTTTCATATTGTTGTTGTTACTGTTGTTGTTGTTGTAATTGTTATTGTTGTCGTTATTTTTGTTATTGTTATTCTTTTTTGTTGTTGTTTAAATATATATTCCTGTATCATTGTTCATATGTTGCGCATTTTTTCCAAGTGAGCTCAGGCACAAAAGGCATCCCCACCACAGGTCTGTGTGTGGAGCCCTGTGTGCACCAGGGGCAGGGGAGCAAAAAGTTCCTTCTGGGACTTCCTTTCACATGTGGCGGTGGGGATGCCCAAAGGGGAAAAAAACCCAGCCCCACCATGGGGCAGCTCTCAACTCTCCGGGTGCTGCACACAACATGTCCCCGCAGTGCCCAAGCCACAGGCAAAGGGAAGCTGTCACACCCCAGGGACACGGGGTCTGGAGATGCAGGGACAAACTCCCCAAGCCCCTGGGGGACACAGGGCCCCGCAGGGCTGGGACAGGCTCAGGGACCGCGTCACAGGGTCAGTGTCCCTGGAGGCGGCTGGTGCAGAAATGGGCTGCTGCCAGGAAGGGCCCCGTGCTGGGGACCACGGTGGAGGCTGCTCTGTCCCTCTGCTGTCTGCAGGGCCATCTGCCAGCTGCTCATGGTGACAATTTTGTGCCATGGGAGAAGAGGCCTTACAGCCTGACAAAACCCCACCTCTGCCCTTCCAACATCGCTGCTGCCCTGAGTGCCCACGGAGCCCTCCCCGGTCACACAGTCACACAGTGCTTGACGTTGGAAGGGACCTCTCCACATCATCAGTCCAAGCCGCCCCTGCACAAGCAGGGAACCCTACAGCGTGTTGCACAGGATCACACTCAGGAGGGTTTGGAAGATCTCTAAAGAAGGAGCCTGCATAACCTCGCTGAACACCCGCTTCCAGTGCTCCGTCACCCTAACAGGCAAAAAGCTCTTCCTCATATGCACATTGAAAGTGTGTTGCAATTTGTACACATTGAAACTGTGTTGCAATTTGCACCCTCTAGCCCTTGGGCTGTTGCTGGGCTCCACCAAGAAGAGTTTGGCCCTGTCCTTTTTACATCCTCGCCTCAGCTCCTTGTACCTCTTGATAAGTTTCCCTGTCACTCTTGTCTTCCCCAGGATAAACAGGCCCAGCTTGCTTACTCTTTCCTCATAACATAGATGCTCCAGTTCCTTCATCATCTTTGTGGCAATAAGCTGGTCACTTTCTGCAAGTTCCACAGCCCTCTTGTCCTGTGGAGCCCACAATATTTCTGCCCATAAGAGTTCAGGTGTGGCCTGAGCAGAGCTGAGGAGAGGGGCACGATCAGCCCCCTCCTTCTGCTGCCAACACTCCTCCTCATGCAGGCCAGCATCCCTCTGGCCATCCTTGACACAAGGGCACATTGCTGCCTCCTGCTTGACCTGTTGTCAAGCAGACCTCCCAAACCCCTCTCCACAGAGCTGCTTTCCAGCAGCTCCACCCCTAATCTGTACTGGAGCCTCAAGCTATTTCCTCCCCCAGTGCAGGACCCTGCACTTGCCTTTCTTCAGTCTCAGGAGGTTCCTCTCTGCCCAACTCTCCTGCCTCTGCAGCTCCCTCTCAAAGGCAGCGCAGCTCTCAGGAGTGTCGGCCACTGCGGCCAGCTTTGTCTCATGTGCACACTTGCTGAGAGGGCACTCTGTCACCTCCTGCAAGGCACTGAGCAAATAGGTGAATAGCACCGGACCCAGTACTGACCCCCTGGGGAACACCACTAGCCACAGGCCTCCAACTAGACTCAGCACCGATTAGAACAACCCTCTGAGCTCTGCAATCCGCACACTGGATGTGTTCTCCAGCCACACACTGTCCACTCATCTGAAGCACACCTGCTGATCTTCCCGAGGAGGGTTAGGGGCAACCATGGGAATGAGCAGCTTCCTTTAAAGCCCTGCTTTTCCATGCCTGTATTCCTGCCTGCTCAGATAGCAGCAGCTCCTCCAGCACTGGGGAGATCTCCTGCTCCGTCCACCTTACCTTGATCTGAGGGCTGGCAACTCAGCTCCTTTAGCAAGCTCCGCTCAGATTTGGACATGCGTGCACAGACCTTTGTCAGTGATGCTCTGGAAAGTCTGCAGAAGGATTTGGAACAGCAACATCCACTCTTCCAAGGCAAGAGCCTTACAAAACAGCTCAGCAGAAAGCACTGTGGAGAGGGTGCTAGTGCAGCAGCCGGGAGAGCAGCCTGGCCGGCCTCTGACTGCAGCAGCTTCAGCAGAGAACTGTGCAAGTCGGGTGGCAAAAGAGCCCATCCCCAGGGAAGGGAGCAATGCGAGGCAGGACAATGGAAGGCCAGAAGGAAGGACAACTCCTCTGGGAGAATCCAAGCTGAGTAAGTCAAGAACAAAGCTCCCATCTATCATCCTGCCAGGAACTCTCAGACTTTCAGAGCATGGAGAGTAGGTGAAGAAGCAGCAGGGGAAGATTCAGCTCACCTGTTCCTATCCATGCGGCAAAGATCTGAGTAAGATGGGCAGGGCACACCCGAAGGCGTGCAGGAGCCCCTCCATTCACCCCAACCACCTGCAGACAGACCTTGTACTGCAGTGTTGAAAAATTACTCTGAATGGAGGCCGTGGAGCAGGAGAGACCCCTTCCCTTCAGGAGTCAGCAGGATTCCAGGCAGCCTGTCCCTTCAAGCAGCTGCAAAGCACCTTCCCAGAGAGGACTGTCCAAGTGGACCCTGGTGGCCCAGCCATGAGGCAGACGAGCCGCAGCTTCTGTGCAAGCAGCCTGCGTGGGGCAAGGGCTTCCCAGCACCTTTCCTGCCGACGGGGGCACTGCGCACGCCTGGGCTCTGCAGGCGTCACGCGCGCAGGCAAGGGGGCTCCCAGCACTTGCCCTCACAGCCACGGGTCTGAGCTCGCTGCCCAGCCCTCTGCTCGTGCCTCCCTGCAGGGAACACTGCTCTGCTTCGCACTTCCCCTCCAGCATTCCCAGGGCAGCAGACAAATGCCTGCCACCAATTCCCTGTGCCACCAGCCCTGCGGCTGCTTGGGAGCCACCCAGAGCCCTCCGCGCACCTCTGGCGTCAGCCCCTTCCCAGCAGCTGCGCTCTGCCTCGCAGGGGCACTGCGGCATGCCAGCAAGCAAGCTTGGCCAGCACCAAGATTCTCCTTTGCGCTGCAGCACTTTGGTGGCAGGGGTTGCACTGCTTGCTTTTGGAGGGTTTCCATCAATGGGAGGGCTACACCTGGCAGCACCTTGCCCAAAGGCACCTAGCGTGTCCTTTCCCAAAGGCTGAGAATTCACCTCTGTTAGGAAGTGACTCTTTTACCCCAGTGCTGGGCAGAGATGCAGCAGCTGCAGGTCCCTGCTGCGGCTGAGGGCACATTTGTGCCTGCTCTGCCCTCTGCAGCCCTAGGAAGCCGTGGCAGGGCAACCAGTGCAGATGCCGCACCAAGGCTGCTCTCAGCCACAGCACATGGCGCCTGCAAGGTGCGCGGCAGGACAAGAGAAGGAGCCCAGCAGCGCACCTGGGGCTCCCAGGACACCACCAACTCACAAGGGCTCTGCTGAGGACATGCACACCTGGCCCCGGGACACAACGGCCCTTTGCGCTCATTGCGCTACCAAGGAACACGTCTCAACCATGGAAAACAAAACTTTCTCTAGTTCGTGGGGCTGTAAGGGCAGGAGTGGAGCAGGGAAGAAAGAGCAAGGCGTTCAAGGCTGCTTGCAGGGGTGGAAGCAGAGCCCCAAGTGGAGCCCGGCCTCTGGGCAGGCAGCCGCCAGCAGCACCATGGGGCTGCGTGAGGAGACCTCCTTGGCATCCAGCAAGCCCAAGGCCACGCACTGCTCTCTGTCGCCAGGCTCAGCAGTGCCAGGGGGAGTCCAGCACACGCAGACCCTTCCTCATGGCAGCCCCCCTGGCCCCTGTTGCTGCCCTCCTCCCCCCACGCAGCAGTGGAACATCCCGGAGGGGCAGTTATCGCCACGGGAACACGGATGCTTCCCAGGGCTGCGCCTCACAGTGGCCCCAGTGCTGGCCACACAGCAGCAAGGCCAGGTGAGCAGCAGGGCCGCGCAGCACCAGGGGCCACCCGTGGTGCCCACAAGATGCAGGGGAGCTGCGGGGCTGCAGGGCAGCCTGCGCGATGCCTCCCAGGGGAGGCCACAAAGCCACCACGCGACACTTGGTGCTCATGGCTGCAAATGTAAACAATTCCATTCTGTTGCAGACTCAGGAAAGTTAAAAAATGGATACATGTGAAGTCGAAGAAATGGAATGGGAGAGCTCAGTGCAGGTACTGTGCGTGCAGGCAGAGGCTGCGCGGGGACGGCTGGCGCTTGGCTCTGCGAGAGCAGCCGCAGGGCTGGTGGCAGAGGTGGCAGGGAGCTCTGGCAGGCCTGGGTGCTGGGGCAGAGCTGTGCCAGGGCCAGGAGTGGCCTAGGCCTCGGGGGCTGCTGCCTGAGCCTGGCGCCCTGGCTCTGTGCACCGCCTGACCCGTGCACGCAGGGGACACGAGGCCCCGCGCACAGAGCCAGCGCTGCCACCATGACCGTCCCCACAAGCTCTCCTGCTCTCTTCCAGAATTGGGGCACCCTCAATCATGTCGCCTGCAATGACGAGGAGCCCATGGAATGGGAGAGTTCAACCTGCACCCTCCAGGTATTGCCCGTGCTGCCAGCTGTGCAGGGAAAACTGGGGCTCAGCCTGGCCCCTTTCCACTTTCCTGCTTCCCGCTGTAAGAGGAACCGTGGGGCCAGAGCCACCCACCTCTGTGATCTGTCCTGCAAATGCTTCCTTCTCTCTTACAGGCTCCACATATGGATGGGGGGCTGTCAGGAAACGAGTCGGAGCCAATGGAGTGGCTCAGTTATGGTAGCAGCCAGGTACAGTCCTTGCAGCCACTGGAGGCCCTATCCTTCCTCTTCCCCACGCACCATCCCCACCAAGGTCTCCTGCTCTCTTCCAGATGATGGGGAACAATGGCCTGGTTGGCTGCAGTGCAGACGAGTCCATGGACTGGGAGAGCTCTGTGTGCAGCCCCCAGGTATGGCCCCTGCTGCCGGCTGCACGGGCAGAGCTGGGGCTGTGCCCGGCCCCTTGGCGCTGCTCCGCGCTGCCTTTGGGGAGCAGCCGCGCGGGAGCCTGGCCCAGGTGTGCGGGCGCTCTGGCGGGCTGCGGCGCCGGGGCAGAGCTGCACAGGGCGCAGGAGCGCCCAAGGCCTGGGCACCTGCTGCCTCAGCCCCTCTGCCAGCGTCTGGGCTGCGCTGGCCACGCCAAGCCTCTGCCAGGGCACCAATGACGGCAGCGCTGCTGCCAAAGAGCCCGCGCAGCCGCCAAAGAGCCTCTGCTCCAACGGGAGCCCCCGAGATGCTCCTCGGCCCTGCTCACGCCTCCTTTTCCCTTGCAGGCCAAGCTCCCCTTCACCCTGGCTGCTGCTGGGAAGCGCTGGGCACGAGGACTCCGTCCCTAGACTATTGCATTTTTTTCTTTGTAGTGTCACAGTAGTTCTTAGATGTTGATATTGTTGATACTGTTTTTCATATTGTTGTTGTTACTGTTGTTGTTGTTGTAATTGTTATTGTTGTCGTTATTTTTGTTATTGTTATTCTTTTTTGTTGTTGTTTAAATATATATTCCTGTATCATTGTTCATATGTTGCGCATTTTTTCCAAGTGAGCTCAGGCACAAAAGGCATCCCCACCACAGGTCTGTGTGTGGAGCCCTGTGTGCACCAGGGGCAGGGGAGCAAAAAGTTCCTTCTGGGACTTCCTTTCACATGTGGCGGTGGGGATGCCCAAAGGGGAAAAAAACCCAGCCCCACCATGGGGCAGCTCTCAACTCTCCGGGTGCTGCACACAACATGTCCCCGCAGTGCCCAAGCCACAGGCAAAGGGAAGCTGTCACACCCCAGGGACACGGGGTCTGGAGATGCAGGGACAAACTCCCCAAGCCCCTGGGGGACACAGGGCCCCGCAGGGCTGGGACAGGCTCAGGGACCGTGTCACAGGGTCAGTGTCCCTGGAGGCGGCTGGTGCAGAAATGGGCTGCTGCCAGGAAGGGCCCCGTGCTGGGGACCACGGTGGAGGCTGCTCTGTCCCTCTGCTGTCTGCAGGGCCATCTGCCAGCTGCTCATGGTGACAATTTTGTGCCATGGGAGAAGAGGCCTTACAGCCTGACAAAACCCCACCGCTGCCCTTCCAACATCGCTGCTGCCCTGAGTGCCCACGGAGCCCTCCCCGGTCACACAGTCACACAGTGCTTGACGTTGGAAGGGACCTCTCCACATCATCAGTCCAAGCTGCCCCTGCACAAGCAGGGAACCCTACAGCGTGTTGCACAGGATCACACTCAGGAGGGTTTGGAAGATCTCTAAAGAAGGAGCCTGCATAACCTCGCTGAACACCCGCTTCCAGTGCTCCGTCACCCTAACAGGCAAAAAGCTCTTCCTCATATGCACATTGAAAGTGTGTTGCAATTTGTACACATTGAAACTGTGTTGCAATTTGCACCCTCTAGCCCTTGGGCTGTTGCTGGGCTCCACCAAGAAGAGTTTGGCCCTGTCCTTTTTACATCCTCGCCTCAGCTCCTTGTACCTCTTGATAAGTTTCCCTGTCACTCTTGTCTTCCCCAGGATAAACAGGCCCAGCTTGCTTACTCTTTCCTCATAAGATAGATGCTCCAGTTCCTTCATCATGCCTGCCACCAATTCCCCGTGCCACCAGCCCTGCGGCTGCTTGGGAGCCACCCAGAGCCCTCCGCGCACCTCTGGCGTCAGCCCCTTCCCAGCAGCTGCGCTCTGCCTCGCAGGGGCACTGCGGCATGCCAGCAAGCAAGCTTGGCCAGCACCAAGATTCTCCTTTGGGCTGCAGCACTTTGGTGGCAGGGGTTGCACTGCTTGCTTTTGGAGGGTTTCCATCAATGGGAGGGCTACACCTGGCAGCACCTTGCCCAAAGGCACCTAGCGTGTCCTTTCCCAAAGGCTGAGAATTCACCTCTGTTAGGAAGTGACTCTTTTACCCCAGTGCTGGGCAGAGATGCAGCAGATGCAGGTCCCTGCTGCGGCTGAGGGCACATTTGTGCCTGCTCTGCCCTCTGCAGCCCTAGGAAGCCGTGGCAGGGCAACCAGTGCAGATGCCGCACCAAGGCTGCTCTCAGCCACAGCACATGGCGCCTGCAAGGTGCGCGGCAGGACAAGAGAAGGAGCCCAGCAGCGCACCTGGGGCTCCCAGGACACCACCAACTCGCAAGGGCTCTGCTGAGGACATGCACACCTGGCCCCGGGACACAACGCTCTTTGCGCTCATTGCGCTACCAAGGAACACGTCTCAACCATGGAAAACAAAACTTTCTCTAGTTCGTGGGGCTGTAAGGGCAGGAGTGGAGCAGGGAAGAAAGAGCAAGGCGTTCAAGGCTGCTTGCAGGGGTGGAAGCAGAGCCCCAAGTGGAGCCTGGCCTCTGGGCAGGCAGCCGCCAGCAGCACCATGGGGCTGCGTGAGGAGACCTCCTTGGCACCCAGCAAGCCCAAGGCCACGCACTGCTCTCTGTCGCCAGGCTCAGCAGTGCCAGGGGGAGTCCAGCACACGCAGACCCTTCCTCACGGCAGCCCCCCTGGCCCCTGCCGCTGCCCTCCTCCCCCCACGCAGCAGTGGAACATCCCGGAGGGGCAGTTATCGCCACGGGAACACGGATGCTTCCCAGGGCTGCGCCTCACAGTGGCCCCAGTGCTGGCCACGCAGCAGCAAGGCCAGGTGAGCAGCAGGGCCGCGCAGCACCAGGAGCCACCCGTGGTGCCCACAAGATGCAGGGGAGCTGCGGGGCTGCAGGGCAGCCTGCGCGATGCCTCCCAGGGGAGGCCACAAAGCCACCGCGCGACACTTGGTGCTCATGGCTGCAAATGTAAACAATTCCATTCTGTTGCAGACTCAGGAAAGTTAAAAAATGGATACATGTGAAGTCGAAGAAATGGAATGGGAGAGCTCAGTGCAGGTACTGTGCGTGCAGGCAGAGGCTGCGCGGGGACGGCTGGCGCTTGGCTCTGCGAGAGCAGCCGCAGGGCTGGTGGCAGAGGTGGCAGGGAGCTCTGGCAGGCCTGGGTGCTGGGGCAGAGCTGTGCCAGGGCCAGGAGTGGCCAAGGCCTCGGGGGCTGCTGCCTGAGCCTGGCGCCCTGGCTCTGTGCACCGCCTGACCCGTGCACGCAGGGGACATGAGGCCCCGTGCACAGAGCCAGCGCTGCCACCATGACCGTCCCCACAAGCTCTCCTGCTCTCTTCCAGAATTGGGGCACCCTCAATCATGTCGCCTGCAATGACGAGGAGCCCATGGAATGGGAGAGTTCAACCTGCACCCTCCAGGTATTGCCCATGCTGCCAGCTGTGCAGGGAAAACTGGGGCTCAACCTGGCCCCTTTCCACTTTCCTGCTTCCCGCTGCAAGAGGAACCGTGGGGCCAGAGCCCCCCACCTCTGTGATCTGTCCTGCAAATGCTTCCTTCTCTCTTACAGGCTCCACATATGGATGGGGCGCTGTCAGGGAACGAGTCGGAGCCAATGGAGTGGCTCAGTTATGGCAGCAGCCAGGTACAGTCATTGCAGCCACTGGACGCCCTATCCTTCCTCTTCCCCACGCACCATCCCCACCAAGGTCTCCTGCTCTCTTCCAGATGATGGGGAACAATGGCCTGGTTGGCTGCAGTGCAGACGAGTCCATGGACTGGGAGAGCTCTGTGTGCAGCCCCCAGGTATGGCCCCTGCTGCCGGCTGCACGGGCAGAGCTGGGGCTGTGCCCGGCCCCTTGGCGCTGCTCCGCGCTGCCTTTGGGGAGCAGCCGCGCGGGAGCCTGGCCCAGGTGTGCGGGCACTCTGGCGGGCTGCGGCGCCGGGGCAGAGCTGCACAGGGCGCAGGAGCGCCCAAGGCCTGGGCACCTGCTGCCTCAGCCCCTCTGCCAGCGTCTGGGCTGCGCTGGCCACGCCAAGCCTCTGCCAGGGCACCAATGACGGCAGCGCTGCTGCCAAAGAGCCCGCGCAGCCGCCAAAGAGCCTCTGCTCCACGGGAGCCCCCGAGATGCTCCTCGGCCCTGCTCACGCCTCCTTTTCCCTTGCAGGCCAAGCTCCCCTTCACCCTGGCTGCTGCTGGGAAGCGCTGGGCACGAGGACTCCGTCCCTAGACTATTGCATTTTTTTCTTTGTAGTGTCACAGTAGTTCTTAGATGTTGATATTGTTGATACTGTTTTTCATATTGTTGTTGTTACTGTTGTTGTTGTTGTAATTGTTATTGTTGTCGTTATTTTTGTTATTGTTATTCTTTTTTGTTGTTGTTTAAATATATATTCCTGTATCATTGTTCATATGTTGCGTATTTTTTCCAAGTGAGCTCAGGCACAAAAGGCATCCCCACCACAGGTCTGTGTGTGGAGCCCTGTGTGCACCAGGGGCAGGGGAGCAAAAAGTTCCTTCTGGGACTTCCTTTCACGTGTGGCGGTGGGGATGCCCAAAGGGGAATAAAACCCAGCCCCACCATGGGGCAGCTCTCAACTCTCCGGGTGCTGCACACAACATGTCCCCGCAGTGCCCAAGCCACAGGCAAAGGGAAGCTGTCACACCCCAGGGACACGGGGTCTGGAGATGCAGGGACAAACTCCCCAAGCCCCTGGGGGACACAGGGCCCCGCAGGGCTGGGACAGGCTCAGGGACCGTGTCACAGGGTCAGTGTCCCTGGAGGCGGCTGGTGCAGAAATGGGCTGCTGCCAGGAAGGGCCCCGTGCTGGGGACCACGGTGGAGGCTGCTCTGTCCCTCTACTGTCTGCAGGGCCATCTGCCAGCTGCTCATGGTGACAATTTTGTGCCATGGGAGAAGAGGCCTTACAGCCTGACAAAACCCCACCGCTGCCCTTCCAACATCGCTGCTGCCCTGAGTACCCACGGAGCCCTCCCCGGTCACACAGTCACACAGTGCTTGACGTTGGAAGGGACCTCTCCACATCATCAGTCCAAGCCGCCCCTGCACAAGCAGGGAACCCTACAGCGTGTTGCACAGGATCACACTCAGGAGGGTTTGGAAGATGTCTAAAGAAGGAGCCTGCATAACCTCGCTGAACACCCGCTTCCAGTGCTCCGTCACCCTAACAGGCAAAAAGCTCTTCCTCATATGCACATTGAAAGTGTGTTGCAATTTGTACACATTGAAACTGTGTTGCAATTTGCACCCTCTAGCCCTTGGGCTGTTGCTGGGCTCCACCAAGAAGAGTTTGGCCCTGTCCTTTTTACATCCTCGCCTCAGCTCCTTGTACCTCTTGATAAGTTTCCCTGTCACTCTTGTCTTCCCCAGGATAAACAGGCCCAGCTTGCTTACTCTTTCCTCATAAGATAGATGCTCCAGTTCCTTCATCATGCCTGCCACCAATTCCCCGTGCCACCAGCCCTGCGGCTGCTTGGGAGCCACCCAGAGCCCTCCGCGCACCTCTGGCGTCAGCCCCTTCCCAGCAGCTGCGCTCTGCCTCGCAGGGGCACTGCGGCATGCCAGCAAGCAAGCTTGGCCAGCACCAAGATTCTCCTTTGGGCTGCAGCACTTTGGTGGCAGGGGTTGCACTGCTTGCTTTTGGAGGGTTTCCATCAATGGGAGGGCTACACCTGGCAGCACCTTGCCCAAAGGCACCTAGCGTGTCCTTTCCCAAAGGCTGGGAATTCACCTCTGTTAGGAAGTGACTCTTTTACCCCAGTGCTGGGCAGAGATGCAGCAGCTGCAGGTCCCTGCTGCGGCTGAGGGCACATTTGTGCCTGCTCTGCCCTCTGCAGCCCTAGGAAGCCGTGGCAGGGCAACCAGTGCAGATGCCGCACCAAGGCTGCTCTCAGCCACAGCACATGGCGCCTGCAAGGTGCGCGGCAGGACAAGAGAAGGAGCCCAGCAATGCACCTGGGGCTCCCAGGACACCACCAACTCGCAAGGGCTCTGCTGAGGACATGCACACCTGGCCCCGGGGCACAACTGCCCTTTGCGCTCATTATGCTACGGAGGAACACGTCTCAACCATGGAAAACAAAACTTTCTCTAGTTCGTGGGGCTGTAAGGGCAGGAGTGGAGCAGGGAAGAAAGAGCAAGGCGTTCAAGGCTGCTTGCAGGAGTGGAAGCAGAGCCCCAAGTGGAGCCCGGCCTCTGGGCAGGCAGCCGCCAGCAGCACCATGGGGCTGCGTGAGGAGACCTCCTTGGCACCCAGCAAGCCCAAGGCCACGCACTGCTCTCTGTCGCCAGGCTCAGCAGTGCCAGGGGGAGTCCAGCACACGCAGACCCTTCCTCACGGCAGCCCCCCTGGCCCCTGTTGCTGCCCTCCTCCCCCCACGCAGCAGTGGAACATCCCGGAGGGGCAGTTATCGCCACGGGAACACGGATGCTTCCCAGGGCTGCGCCTCACAGTGGCCCCAGTGCTGGCCACGCAGCAGCAAGGCCAGGTGAGCAGCAGGGCCGCGCAGCACCAGGAGCCACCCGTGGTGCCCACAAGATGCAGGGGAGCTGCGGGGCTGCAGGGCAGCCTGCGCGATGCCTCCCAGGGGAGGCCACAAAGCCACCGCGCGACACTTGGTGCTCATGGCTGCAAATGTAAACAATTCCATTCTGTTGCAGACTCAGGAAAGTTAAAAAATGGATACATGTGAAGTCGAAGAAATGGAATGGGAGAGCTCAGTGCAGGTACTGTGCGTGCAGGCAGAGGCTGCGCGGGGACGGCTGGCGCTTGGCTCTGCGAGAGCAGCCGCAGGGCTGGTGGCAGAGGTGGCAGGGAGCTCTGGCAGGCCTGGGTGCTGGGGCAGAGCTGTGCCAGGGCCAGGAGTGGCCAAGGCCTCGGGGGCTGCTGCCTGAGCCTGGCGCCCTGGCTCTGTGCACCACCTGACCCGCGCACGCAGGGGACACGAGGCCCCGCGCACAGAGCCAGCGCTGCCACCATGACCGTCCCCACAAGCTCTCCTGCTCTCTTCCAGAATTGGGGCACCCTCAATCATGTCGCCTGCAATGACGAGGAGCCCATGGAATGGGAGAGTTCAACCTGCACCCTCCAGGTATTGCCCATGCTGCCAGCTGTGCAGGGAAAACTGGGGCTCAACCTGGCCCCTTTCCACTTTCCTGCTTCCCGCTGCAAGAGGAACCGTGGGGCCAGAGCCCCCCACCTCTGTGATCTGTCCTGCAAATGCTTCCTTCTCTCTTACAGGCTCCACATATGGATGGGGCGCTGTCAGGGAACGAGTCGGAGCCAATGGAGTGGCTCAGTTATGGCAGCAGCCAGGTACAGTCATTGCAGCCACTGGACGCCCTATCCTTCCTCTTCCCCACGCACCATCCCCACCAAGGTCTCCTGCTCTCTTCCAGATGATGGGGAACAATGGCCTGGTTGGCTGCAGTGCAGACGAGTCCATGGACTGGGAGAGCTCTGTGTGCAGCCCCCAGGTATGGCCCCTGCTGCCGGCTGCACGGGCAGAGCTGGGGCTGTGCCCGGCCCCTTGGCGCTGCTCCGCGCTGCCTTTGGGGAGCAGCCGCGCAGGAGCCTGGCCCAGGTGTGCGGGCGCTCTGGCGGGCTGCGGCGCCGGGGCAGAGCTGCACAGGGCGCAGGAGCGCCCAAGGCCTGGGCACCTGCTGCCTCAGCCCCTCTGCCAGCGTCTGGGCTGCGCTGGCCACGCCAAGCCTCTGCCAGGGCACCAATGACGGCAGCGCTGCTGCCAAAGAGCCCGCGCAGCCGCCAAAGAGCCTCTGCTCCACGGGAGCCCCCGAGATGCTCCTCGGCCCTGCTCACGCCTCCTTTTCCCTTGCAGGCCAAGCTCCCCTTCACCCTGGCTGCTGCTGGGAAGCGCTGGGCACGAGGACTCCGTCCCTAGACTATTGCATTTTTTTCTTTGTAGTGTCACAGTAGTTCTTAGATGTTGATATTGTTGATACTGTTTTTCATATTGTTGTTGTTACTGTTGTTGTTGTTGTAATTGTTATTGTTGTCGTTATTTTTGTTATTGTTATTCTTTTTTGTTGTTGTTTAAATATATATTCCTGTATCATTGTTCATATGTTGCGTATTTTTTCCAAGTGAGCTCAGGCACAAAAGGCATCCCCACCACAGGTCTGTGTGTGGAGCCCTGTGTGCACCAGGGGCAGGGGAGCAAAAAGTTCCTTCTGGGACTTCCTTTCACATGTGGCGGTGGGGATGCCCAAAGGGGAAAAAAACCCAGCCCCACCATGGGGCAGCTCTCAACTCTCCGGGTGCTGCACACAACATGTCCCCGCAGTGCCCAAGCCACAGGCAAAGGGAAGCTGTCACACCCCAGGGACACGGGGTCTGGAGATGCAGGGACAAACTCCCCAAGCCCCTGGGGGACACAGGGCCCCGCAGGGCTGGGACAGGCTCAGGGACCGCGTCACAGGGTCAGTGTCCCTGGAGGCGGCTGGTGCAGAAATGGGCTGCTGCCAGGAAGGGCCCCGTGCTGGGGACCACGGTGGAGGCTGCTCTGTCCCTCTGCTGTCTGCAGGGCCATCTGCCAGCTGCTCATGGTGACAATTTTGTGCCATGGGAGAAGAGGCCTTACAGCCTGACAAAACCCCACCGCTGCCCTTCCAACATCGCTGCTGCCCTGAGTGCCCACGGAGCCCTCCCCGGTCACACAGTCACACAGTGCTTGACGTTGGAAGGGACCTCTCCACATCATCAGTCCAAGCCGCCCCTGCACAAGCAGGGAACCCTACAGCGTGTTGCACAGGATCACACTCAGGAGGGTTTGGAAGATCTCTAAAGAAGGAGCCTGCATAACCTCGCTGAACACCCGCTTCCAGTGCTCCGTCACCCTAACAGGCAAAAAGCTCTTCCTCATATGCACATTGAAAGTGTGTTGCAATTTGTACACATTGAAACTGTGTTGCAATTTGCACCCTCTAGCCCTTGGGCTGTTGCTGGGCTCCACCAAGAAGAGCTTGGCCCTGTCCTTTTTACATCCTCGCCTCAGCTCCTTGTACCTCTTGATAAGTTTCCCTGTCACTCTTGTCTTCCCCAGGATAAACAGGCCCAGCTTGCTTACTCTTTCCTCATAAGATAGATGCTCCAGTTCCTTCATCATGCCTGCCACCAATTCCCCGTGCCACCAGCCCTGCGGCTGCTTGGGAGCCACCCAGAGCCCTCCGCGCACCTCTGGCGTCAGCCCCTTCCCAGCAGCTGCGCTCTGCCTCGCAGGGGCACTGCGGCATGCCAGCAAGCAAGCTTGGACAGCACCAAGATGCTCCTTTGGGCTGCAGCACTTTGGTGGCAGGGGTTGCACTGCTTGCTTTTGGAGGGTTTCCATCAATGGGAGGGCTACACCTGGCAGCACCTTGCCCAAAGGCACCTAGCGTGTCCTTTCCCAAAGGCTGAGAATTCACCTCTGTTAGGAAGTGACTCTTTTACCCCAGTGCTGGGCAGAGATGCAGCAGCTGCAGGTCCCTGCTGCGGCTGAGGGCACATTTGTGCCTGCTCTGCCCTCTGCAGCCCTAGGAAGCCGTGGCAGGGCAACCAGTGCAGATGCCGCACCAAGGCTGCTCTCAGCCACAGCACATGGCGCCTGCAAGGTGCGCGGCAGGACAAGAGAAGGAGCCCAGCAGCGCACCTGGGGCTCCCAGGACACCACCAACTCGCAAGGGCTCTGCTGAGGACATGCACACCTGGCCCCAGGACACAACGCCCTTTGCGCTCATTGCGCTACCAAGGAACACGTCTCAACCATGGAAAACAAAACTTTCTCTAGTTCGTGGGGCTGTAAGGGCAGGAGTGGAGCAGGGAAGAAAGAGCAAGGCGTTCAAGGCTGCTTGCAGGGGTGGAAGCAGAGCCCCAAGTGGAGCCCGGCCTCTGGGCAGGCAGCCGCCAGCAGCACCATGGGGCTGCGTGAGGAGACCTCCTTGGCACCCAGCAAGCCCAAGGCCACGCACTGCTCTCTTTCGCCAGGCTCAGCAGTGCCAGGGGGAGTCCAGCACACGCAGACCCTTCCTCATGGCAGCCCCCCTGGCCCCTGTTGCTGCCCTCCTCCCCCCACGCAGCAGTGGAACATCCCGGAGGGGCAGTTATCGCCACGGGAACACGGATGCTTCCCAGGGCTGCGCCTCACAGTGGCCCCAGTGCTGGCCACACAGCAGCAAGGCCAGGTGAGCAGCAGGGCCGCGCAGCACCAGGGGCCACCCGTGGTGCCCACAAGATGCAGGGGAGCTGCGGGGCTGCAGGGCAGCCTGCGCGATGCCTCCCAGGGGAGGCCACAAAGCCACCGCGCGACACTTGGTGCTCATGGCTGCAAATGTAAACAATTCCATTCTGTTGCAGACTCAGGAAAGTTAAAAAATGGATACATGTGAAGTCGAAGAAATGGAATGGGAGAGCTCAGTGCAGGTACTGTGCGTGCAGGCAGAGGCTGCGCGGGGACGGCTGGCGCTTGGCTCTGCGAGAGCAGCCGCAGGGCTGGTGGCAGAGGTGGCAGGGAGCTCTGGCAGGCCTGGGTGCTGGGGCAGAGCTGTGCCAGGGCCAGGAGTGGCCAAGGCCTCGGGGGCTGCTGCCTGAGCCTGGCGCCCTGGCTCTGTGCACCACCTGACCCGCGCACGCAGGGGACACGAGGCCCCGTGCACAGAGCCAGCGCTGCCACCATGACCGTCCCCACAAGCTCTCCTGCTCTCTTCCAGAATTGGGGCACCCTCAATCATGTCGCCTGCAATGACGAGGAGCCCATGGAATGGGAGAGTTCAACCTGCACCCTCCAGGTATTGCCCATGCTGCCAGCTGTGCAGGGAAAACTGGGGCTCAACCTGGCCCCTTTCCACTTTCCTGCTTCCCGCTGCAAGAGGAACCGTGGGGCCAGAGCCCCCCACCTCTGTGATCTGTCCTGCAAATGCTTCCTTCTCTCTTACAGGCTCCACATATGGATGGGGCGCTGTCAGGGAACGAGTCGGAGCCAATGGAGTGGCTCAGTTATGGCAGCAGCCAGGTACAGTCATTGCAGCCACTGGACGCCCTATCCTTCCTCTTCCCCACGCACCATCCCCACCAAGGTCTCCTGCTCTCTTCCAGATGATGGGGAACAATGGCCTGGTTGGCTGCAGTGCAGACGAGTCCATGGACTGGGAGAGCTCTGTGTGCAGCCCCCAGGTATGGCCCCTGCTGCCGGCTGCACGGGCAGAGCTGGGGCTGTGCCCGGCCCCTTGGCGCTGCTCCGCGCTGCCTTTGGGGAGCAGCCGCGCGGGAGCCTGGCCCAGGTGTGCGGGCGCTCTGGCGGGCTGCGGCGCCGGGGCAGAGCTGCACAGGGCGCAGGAGCGCCCAAGGCCTGGGCACCTGCTGCCTCAGCCCCTCTGCCAGCGTCTGGGCTGCGCTGGCCACGCCAAGCCTCTGCCAGGGCACCAATGACGGCAGCGCTGCTGCCAAAGAGCCCGCGCAGCCGCCAAAGAGCCTCTGCTCCACGGGAGCCCCCGAGATGCTCCTCGGCCCTGCTCACGCCTCCTTTTCCCTTGCAGGCCAAGCTCCCCTTCACCCTGGCTGCTGCTGGGAAGCGCTGGGCACGAGGACTCCGTCCCTAGACTATTGCATTTTTTTCTTTGTAGTGTCACAGTAGTTCTTAGATGTTGATATTGTTGATACTGTTTTTCATATTGTTGTTGTTACTGTTGTTGTTGTTGTAATTGTTATTGTTGTCGTTATTTTTGTTATTGTTATTCTTTTTTGTTGTTGTTTAAATATATATTCCTGTATCATTGTTCATATGTTGCGCATTTTTTCCAAGTGAGCTCAGGCACAAAAGGCATCCCCACCACAGGTCTGTGTGTGGAGCCCTGTGTGCACCAGGGGCAGGGGAGCAAAAAGTTCCTTCTGGGACTTCCTTTCACATGTGGCGGTGGGGATGCCCAAAGGGGAAAAAAACCCAGCCCCACCATGGGGCAGCTCTCAACTCTCCGGGTGCTGCACACAACATGTCCCCGCAGTGCCCAAGCCACAGGCAAAGGGAAGCTGTCACACCCCAGGGACACGGGGTCTGGAGATGCAGGGACAAACTCCCCAAGCCCCTGGGGGACACAGGGCCCCGCAGGGCTGGGACAGGCTCAGGGACCGTGTCACAGGGTCAGTGTCCCTGGAGGCGGCTGGTGCAGAAATGGGCTGCTGCCAGGAAGGGCCCCGTGCTGGGGACCACAGTGGAGGCTGCTCTGTCCCTCTGCTGTCTGCAGGGCCATCTGCCAGCTGCTCATGGTGACAATTTTGTGCCATGGGAGAAGAGGCCTTACAGCCTGACAAAATCCCACCGCTGCCCTTCCAACATCGCTGCTGCCCTGAGTGCCCACGGAGCCCTCCCCGGTCACACAGTCACACAGTGCTTGACGTTGGAAGGGACCTCTCCACATCATCAGTCCAAGCCGCCCCTGCACAAGCAGGGAACCCTACAGCGTGTTGCACAGGATCACACTCAGGAGGGTTTGGAAGATGTCTAAAGAAGGAGCCTGCATAACCTCGCTGAACACCCGCTTCCAGTGCTCCGTCACCCTAACAGGCAAAAAGCTCTTCCTCATATGCACATTGAAAGTGTGTTGCAATTTGTACACATTGAAACTGTGTTGCAATTTGCACCCTCTAGCCCTTGGGCTGTTGCTGGGCTCCACCAAGAAGAGCTTGGCCCTGTCCTTTTTACATCCTCGCCTCAGCTCCTTGTACCTCTTGATAAGTTTCCCTGTCACTCTTGTCTTCCCCAGGATAAACAGGCCCAGCTTGCTTACTCTTTCCTCATAAGATAGATGCTCCAGTTCCTTCATCATGCCTGCCACCAATTCCCCGTGCCACCAGCCCTGCGGCTGCTTGGGAGCCACCCAGAGCCCTCCGCGCACCTCTGGCGTCAGCCCCTTCCCAGCAGCTGCGCTCTGCCTCGCAGGGGCACTGCGGCATGCCAGCAAGCAAGCTTGGACAGCACCAAGATGCTCCTTTGGGCTGCAGCACTTTGGTGGCAGGGGTTGCACTGCTTGCTTTTGGAGGGTTTCCATCAATGGGAGGGCTACACCTGGCAGCACCTTGCCCAAAGGCACCTAGCGTGTCCTTTCCCAAAGGCTGAGAATTCACCTCTGTTAGGAAGTGACTCTTTTACCCCAGTGCTGGGCAGAGATGCAGCAGCTGCAGGTCCCTGCTGCGGCTGAGGGCACATTTGTGCCTGCTCTGCCCTCTGCAGCCCTAGGAAGCCGTGGCAGGGCAACCAGTGCAGATGCCGCACCAAGGCTGCTCTCAGCCACAGCACATGGCGCCTGCAAGGTGCGCGGCAGGACAAGAGAAGGAGCCCAGCAGCGCACCTGGGGCTCCCAGGACACCACCAACTCGCAAGGGCTCTGCTGAGGACATGCACACCTGGCCCCAGGACACAACGCCCTTTGCGCTCATTGCGCTACCAAGGAACACGTCTCAACCATGGAAAACAAAACTTTCTCTAGTTCGTGGGGCTGTAAGGGCAGGAGTGGAGCAGGGAAGAAAGAGCAAGGCGTTCAAGGCTGCTTGCAGGGGTGGAAGCAGAGCCCCAAGTGGAGCCCGGCCTCTGGGCAGGCAGCCGCCAGCAGCACCATGGGGCTGCGTGAGGAGACCTCCTTGGCACCCAGCAAGCCCAAGGCCACGCACTGCTCTCTTTCGCCAGGCTCAGCAGTGCCAGGGGGAGTCCAGCACACGCAGACCCTTCCTCATGGCAGCCCCCCTGGCCCCTGTTGCTGCCCTCCTCCCCCCACGCAGCAGTGGAACATCCCGGAGGGGCAGTTATCGCCACGGGAACACGGATGCTTCCCAGGGCTGCGCCTCACAGTGGCCCCAGTGCTGGCCACACAGCAGCAAGGCCAGGTGAGCAGCAGGGCCGCGCAGCACCAGGGGCCACCCGTGGTGCCCACAAGATGCAGGGGAGCTGCGGGGCTGCAGGGCAGCCTGCGCGATGCCTCCCAGGGGAGGCCACAAAGCCACCGCGCGACACTTGGTGCTCATGGCTGCAAATGTAAACAATTCCATTCTGTTGCAGACTCAGGAAAGTTAAAAAATGGATACATGTGAAGTCGAAGAAATGGAATGGGAGAGCTCAGTGCAGGTACTGTGCGTGCAGGCAGAGGCTGCGCGGGGACGGCTGGCGCTTGGCTCTGCGAGAGCAGCCGCAGGGCTGGTGGCAGAGGTGGCAGGGAGCTCTGGCAGGCCTGGGTGCTGGGGCAGAGCTGTGCCAGGGCCAGGAGTGGCCTAGGCCTCGGGGGCTGCTGCCTGAGCCTGGCGCCCTGGCTCTGTGCACCGCCTGACCCGTGCACGCAGGGGACACGAGGCCCCGCGCACAGAGCCAGCGCTGCCACCATGACCGTCCCCACAAGCTCTCCTGCTCTCTTCCAGAATTGGGGCACCCTCAATCATGTCGCCTGCAATGACGAGGAGCCCATGGAATGGGAGAGTTCAACCTGCACCCTCCAGGTATTGCCCATGCTGCCAGCTGTGCAGGGAAAACTGGGGCTCAACCTGGCCCCTTTCCACTTTCCTGCTTCCCGCTGCAAGAGGAACCGTGGGGCCAGAGCCCCCCACCTCTGTGATCTGTCCTGCAAATGCTTCCTTCTCTCTTACAGGCTCCACATATGGATGGGGCGCTGTCAGGGAACGAGTCGGAGCCAATGGAGTGGCTCAGTTATGGCAGCAGCCAGGTACAGTCATTGCAGCCACTGGACGCCCTATCCTTCCTCTTCCCCACGCACCATCCCCACCAAGGTCTCCTGCTCTCTTCCAGATGATGGGGAACAATGGCCTGGTTGGCTGCAGTGCAGACGAGTCCATGGACTGGGAGAGCTCTGTGTGCAGCCCCCAGGTATGGCCCCTGCTGCCGGCTGCACGGGCAGAGCTGGGGCTGTGCCCGGCCCCTTGGCGCTGCTCCGCGCTGCCTTTGGGGAGCAGCCGCGCGGGAGCCTGGCCCAGGTGTGCGGGCGCTCTGGCGGGCTGCGGTGCCGGGGCAGAGCTGCACAGGGCGCAGGAGCGCCCAAGGCCTGGGCACCTGCTGCCTCAGCCCCTCTGCCAGCGTCTGGGCTGCGCTGGCCACGCCAAGCCTCTGCCAGGGCACCAATGACGGCAGCGCTGCTGCCAAAGAGCCCGCGCAGCCGCCAAAGAGCCTCTGCTCCACGGGAGCCCCCGAGATGCTCCTCGGCCCTGCTCACGCCTCCTTTTCCCTTGCAGGCCAAGCTCCCCTTCACCCTGGCTGCTGCTGGGAAGCGCTGGGCACGAGGACTCCGTCCCTAGACTATTGCATTTTTTTCTTTGTAGTGTCACAGTAGTTCTTAGATGTTGATATTGTTGATACTGTTTTTCATATTGTTGTTGTTACTGTTGTTGTTGTTGTAATTGTTATTGTTGTCGTTATTTTTGTTATTGTTATTCTTTTTTGTTGTTGTTTAAATATATATTCCTGTATCATTGTTCATATGTTGCGTATTTTTTCCAAGTGAGCTCAGGCACAAAAGGCATCCCCACCACAGGTCTGTGTGTGGAGCCCTGTGTGCACCAGGGGCAGGGGAGCAAAAAGTTCCTTCTGGGACTTCCTTTCACATGTGGCGGTGGGGATGCCCAAAGGGGAAAAAAACCCAGCCCCACCATGGGGCAGCTCTCAACTCTCCGGGTGCTGCACACAACATGTCCCCGCAGTGCCCAAGCCACAGGCAAAGGGAAGCTGTCACACCCCAGGGACACGGGGTCTGGAGATGCAGGGACAAACTCCCCAAGCCCCTGGGGGACACAGGGCCCCGCAGGGCTGGGACAGGCTCAGGGACCGTGTCACAGGGTCAGTGTCCCTGGAGGCGGCTGGTGCAGAAATGGGCTGCTGCCAGGAAGGGCCCCGTGCTGGGGACCACGGTGGAGGCTGCTCTGTCCCTCTGCTGTCTGCAGGGCCATCTGCCAGCTGCTCATGGTGACAATTTTGTGCCATGGGAGAAGAGGCCTTACAGCCTGACAAAACCCCACCGCTGCCCTTCCAACATCGCTGCTGCCCTGAGTGCCCACGGAGCCCTCCCCGGTCACACAGTCACACAGTGCTTGACGTTGGAAGGGACCTCTCGACATCATCAGTCCAAGCCGCCCCTGCACAAGCAGGGAACCCTACAGCGTGTTGCACAGGATCACACTCAGGAGGGTTTGGAAGATCTCTAAAGAAGGAGCCTGCATAACCTCGCTGAACACCCGCTTCCAGTGCTCCGTCACCCTAACAGGCAAAAAGCTCTTCCTCATATGCACATTGAAAGTGTGTTGCAATTTGTACACATTGAAACTGTGTTGCAATTTGCACCCTCTAGCCCTTGGGCTGTTGCTGGGCTCCACCAAGAAGAGCTTGGCCCTGTCCTTTTTACATCCTCGCCTCAGCTCCTTGTACCTCTTGATAAGTTTCCCTGTCACTCTTGTCTTCCCCAGGATAAACAGGCCCAGCTTGCTTACTCTTTCCTCATAAGATAGATGCTCCAGTTCCTTCATCATGCCTGCCACCAATTGCCCGTGCCACCAGCCCTGCGGCTGCTTGGGAGCCACCCAGAGCCCTCCGCGCACCTCTGGCGTCAGCCCCTTCCCAGCAGCTGCGCTCTGCCTCGCAGGGGCACTGCGGCATGCCAGCAAGCAAGCTTGGCCAGCACCAAGATTCTCCTTTGGGCTGCAGCACTTTGGTGGCAGGGGTTGCACTGCTTGCTTTTGGAGGGTTTCCATCAATGGGAGGGCTACACCTGGCAGCACCTTGCCCAAAGGCACCTAGCGTGTCCTTTCCCAAAGGCTGAGAATTCACCTCTGTTAGGAAGTGACTCTTTTACCCCAGTGCTGGGCAGAGATGCAGCAGATGCAGGTCCCTGCTGCGGCTGAGGGCACATTTGTGCCTGCTCTGCCCTCTGCAGCCCTAGGAAGCCGTGGCAGGGCAACCAGTGCAGATGCCGCACCAAGGCTGCTCTCAGCCACAGCACATGGCGCCTGCAAGGTGCGCGGCAGGACAAGAGAAGGAGCCCAGCAGCGCACCTGGGGCTCCCAGGACACCACCAACTCGCAAGGGCTCTGCTGAGGACATGCACACCTGGCCCCAGGACACAACGCCCTTTGCGCTCATTGCGCTACCAAGGAACACGTCTCAACCATGGAAAACAAAACTTTCTCTAGTTCGTGGGGCTGTAAGGGCAGGAGTGGAGCAGGGAAGAAAGAGCAAGGCGTTCAAGGCTGCTTGCAGGGGTGGAAGCAGAGCCCCAAGTGGAGCCCGGCCTCTGGGCAGGCAGCCGCCAGCAGCACCATGGGGCTGCGTGAGGAGACCTCCTTGGCACCCAGCAAGCCCAAGGCCACGCACTGCTCTCTTTCGCCAGGCTCAGCAGTGCCAGGGGGAGTCCAGCACACGCAGACCCTTCCTCATGGCAGCCCCCCTGGCCCCTGTTGCTGCCCTCCTCCCCCCACGCAGCAGTGGAACATCCCGGAGGGGCAGTTATCGCCACGGGAACACGGATGCTTCCCAGGGCTGCGCCTCACAGTGGCCCCAGTGCTGGCCACACAGCAGCAAGGCCAGGTGAGCAGCAGGGCCGCGCAGCACCAGGGGCCACCCGTGGTGCCCACAAGATGCAGGGGAGCTGCGGGGCTGCAGGGCAGCCTGCGCGATGCCTCCCAGGGGAGGCCACAAAGCCACCACGCGACACTTGGTGCTCATGGCTGCAAATGTAAACAATTCCATTCTGTTGCAGACTCAGGAAAGTTAAAAAATGGATACATGTGAAGTCGAAGAAATGGAATGGGAGAGCTCAGTGCAGGTACTGTGCGTGCAGGCAGAGGCTGCGCGGGGACGGCTGGCGCTTGGCTCTGCGAGAGCAGCCGCAGGGCTGGTGGCAGAGGTGGCAGGGAGCTCTGGCAGGCCTGGGTGCTGGGGCAGAGCTGTGCCAGGGCCAGGAGTGGCCTAGGCCTCGGGGGCTGCTGCCTGAGCCTGGCGCCCTGGCTCTGTGCACCGCCTGACCCGTGCACGCAGGGGACACGAGGCCCCGCGCACAGAGCCAGCGCTGCCACCATGACCGTCCCCACAAGCTCTCCTGCTCTCTTCCAGAATTGGGGCACCCTCAATCATGTCGCCTGCAATGACGAGGAGCCCATGGAATGGGAGAGTTCAACCTGCACCCTCCAGGTATTGCCCATGCTGCCAGCTGTGCAGGGAAAACTGGGGCTCAACCTGGCCCCTTTCCACTTTCCTGCTTCCCGCTGCAAGAGGAACCGTGGGGCCAGAGCCCCCCACCTCTGTGATCTGTCCTGCAAATGCTTCCTTCTCTCTTACAGGCTCCACATATGGATGGGGCGCTGTCAGGGAACGAGTCGGAGCCAATGGAGTGGCTCAGTTATGGCAGCAGCCAGGTACAGTCATTGCAGCCACTGGACGCCCTATCCTTCCTCTTCCCCACGCACCATCCCCACCAAGGTCTCCTGCTCTCTTCCAGATGATGGGGAACAATGGCCTGGTTGGCTGCAGTGCAGACGAGTCCATGGACTGGGAGAGCTCTGTGTGCAGCCCCCAGGTATGGCCCCTGCTGCCGGCTGCACGGGCAGAGCTGGGGCTGTGCCCGGCCCCTTGGCGCTGCTCCGCGCTGCCTTTGGGGAGCAGCCGCGCGGGAGCCTGGCCCAGGTGTGCGGGCGCTCTGGCGGGCTGCGGTGCCGGGGCAGAGCTGCACAGGGCGCAGGAGCGCCCAAGGCCTGGGCACCTGCTGCCTCAGCCCCTCTGCCAGCGTCTGGGCTGCGCTGGCCACACCAAGCCTCTGCCAGGGCACCAATGACGGCAGCGCTGCTGCCAAAGAGCCCGCGCAGCCGCCAAAGAGCCTCTGCTCCACGGGAGCCCCCGAGATGCTCCTCGGCCCTGCTCACGCCTCCTTTTCCCTTGCAGGCCAAGCTCCCCTTCACCCTGGCTGCTGCTGGGAAGCGCTGGGCACGAGGACTCCGTCCCTAGACTATTGCATTTTTTTCTTTGTAGTGTCACAGTAGTTCTTAGATGTTGATATTGTTGATACTGTTTTTCATATTGTTGTTGTTACTGTTGTTGTTGTTGTAATTGTTATTGTTGTCGTTATTTTTGTTATTGTTATTCTTTTTTGTTGTTGTTTAAATATATATTCCTGTATCATTGTTCATATGTTGCGTATTTTTTCCAAGTGAGCTCAGGCACAAAAGGCATCCCCACCACAGGTCTGTGTGTGGAGCCCTGTGCGGACCAGGGGCAGGGGAGCAAAAAGTTCCTTCTGGGACTTCCTTTCACATGTGGCGGTGGGGATGCCCAAAGGGGAAAAAAACCCAGCCCCACCATGGGGCAGCTCTCAACTCTCCGGGTGCTGCACACAACATGTCCCCGCAGTGCCCAAGCCACAGGCAAAGGGAAGCTGTCACACCCCAGGGACACGGGGTCTGGAGATGCAGGGACAAACTCCCCAAGCCCCTGGGGGACACAGGGCCCCGCAGGGCTGGGACAGGCTCAGGGATCGTGTCACAGGGTCAGTGTCCCTGGAGGCGGCTGGTGCAGAAATGGGCTGCTGCCAGGAAGGGCCCCGTGCTGGGGACCACGGTGGAGGCTGCTCTGTCCCTCTGCTGTCTGCAGGGCCATCTGCCAGCTGCTCATGGTGACAATTTTGTGCCATGGGAGAAGAGGCCTTACAGCCTGACAAAACCCCACCGCTGCCCTTCCAACATCGCTGCTGCCCTGAGTGCCCACGGAGCCCTCCCCGGTCACACAGTCACACAGTGCTTGACGTTGGAAGGGACCTCTCCACATCATCAGTCCAAGCCGCCCCTGCACAAGCAGGGAACCCTACAGCGTGTTGCACAGGATCACACTCAGGAGGGTTTGGAAGATCTCTAAAGAAGGAGCCTGCATAACCTCGCTGAACACCCGCTTCCAGTGCTCCGTCACCCTAACAGGCAAAAAGCTCTTCCTCATATGCACATTGAAAGTGTGTTGCAATTTGTACACATTGAAACTGTGTTGCAATTTGCACCCTCTAGCCCTTGGGCTGTTGCTGGGCTCCACCAAGAAGAGCTTGGCCCTGTCCTTTTTACATCCTCGCCTCAGCTCCTTGTACCTCTTGATAAGTTTCCCTGTCACTCTTGTCTTCCCCAGGATAAACAGGCCCAGCTTGCTTACTCTTTCCTCATAAGATAGATGCTCCAGTTCCTTCATCATGCCTGCCACCAATTCCCCGTGCCACCAGCCCTGCGGCTGCTTGGGAGCCACCCAGAGCCCTCCGCGCACCTCTGGCGTCAGCCCCTTCCCAGCAGCTGCGCTCTGCCTCGCAGGGGCACTGCGGCATGCCAGCAAGCAAGCTTGGACAGCACCAAGATGCTCCTTTGGGCTGCAGCACTTTGGTGGCAGGGGTTGCACTGCTTGCTTTTGGAGGGTTTCCATCAATGGGAGGGCTACACCTGGCAGCACCTTGCCCAAAGGCACCTAGCGTGTCCTTTCCCAAAGGCTGGGAATTCACCTCTGTTAGGAAGTGACTCTTTTACCCCAGTGCTGGGCAGAGATGCAGCAGCTGCAGGTCCCTGCTGCGGCTGAGGGCACATTTGTGCCTGCTCTGCCCTCTGCAGCCCTAGGAAGCCGTGGCAGGGCAACCAGTGCAGATGCCGCACCAAGGCTGCTCTCAGCCACAGCACATGGCGCCTGCAAGGTGCGCGGCAGGACAAGAGAAGGAGCCCAGCAGCGCACCTGGGGCTCCCAGGACACCACCAACTCACAAGGGCTCTGCTGAGGACATGCACACCTGGCCCCGGGACACAACGGCCCTTTGCGCTCATTGCGCTACCAAGGAACACGTCTCAACCATGGAAAACAAAACTTTCTCTAGTTCGTGGGGCTGTAAGGGCAGGAGTGGAGCAGGGAAGAAAGAGCAAGGCGTTCAAGGCTGCTTGCAGGGGTGGAAGCAGAGCCCCAAGTGGAGCCCGGCCTCTGGGCAGGCAGCCGCCAGCAGCACCATGGGGCTGCGTGAGGAGACCTCCTTGGCACCCAGCAAGCCCAAGGCCACGCACTGCTCTCTTTCGCCAGGCTCAGCAGTGCCAGGGGGAGTCCAGCACACGCAGACCCTTCCTCATGGCAGCCCCCCTGGCCCCTGTTGCTGCCCTCCTCCCCCCACGCAGCAGTGGAACATCCCGGAGGGGCAGTTATCGCCACGGGAACACGGATGCTTCCCAGGGCTGCGCCTCACAGTGGCCCCAGTGCTGGCCACACAGCAGCAAGGCCAGGTGAGCAGCAGGGCCGCGCAGCACCAGGGGCCACCCGTGGTGCCCACAAGATGCAGGGGAGCTGCGGGGCTGCAGGGCAGCCTGCGCGATGCCTCCCAGGGGAGGCCACAAAGCCACCACGCGACACTTGGTGCTCATGGCTGCAAATGTAAACAATTCCATTCTGTTGCAGACTCAGGAAAGTTAAAAAATGGATACATGTGAAGTCGAAGAAATGGAATGGGAGAGCTCAGTGCAGGTACTGTGCGTGCAGGCAGAGGCTGCGCGGGGACGGCTGGCGCTTGGCTCTGCGAGAGCAGCCGCAGGGCTGGTGGCAGAGGTGGCAGGGAGCTCTGGCAGGCCTGGGTGCTGGGGCAGAGCTGTGCCAGGGCCAGGAGTGGCCTAGGCCTCGGGGGCTGCTGCCTGAGCCTGGCGCCCTGGCTCTGTGCACCGCCTGACCCGTGCACGCAGGGGACACGAGGCCCCGCGCACAGAGCCAGCGCTGCCACCATGACCGTCCCCACAAGCTCTCCTGCTCTCTTCCAGAATTGGGGCACCCTCAATCGTGTCGCCTGCAATGACGAGGAGCCCATGGAATGGGAGAGTTCAACCTGCACCCTCCAGGTATTGCCCATGCTGCCAGCTGTGCAGGGAAAACTGGGGCTCAACCTGGCCCCTTTCCACTTTCCTGCTTCCCGCTGCAAGAGGAACCGTGGGGCCAGAGCCCCCCACCTCTGTGATCTGTCCTGCAAATGCTTCCTTCTCTCTTACAGGCTCCACATATGGATGGGGCGCTGTCAGGGAACGAGTCGGAGCCAATGGAGTGGCTCAGTTATGGCAGCAGCCAGGTACAGTCATTGCAGCCACTGGACGCCCTATCCTTCCTCTTCCCCACGCACCATCCCCACCAAGGTCTCCTGCTCTCTTCCAGATGATGGGGAACAATGGCCTGGTTGGCTGCAGTGCAGACGAGTCCATGGACTGGGAGAGCTCTGTGTGCAGCCCCCAGGTATGGCCCCTGCTGCCGGCTGCACGGGCAGAGCTGGGGCTGTGCCCGGCCCCTTGGCGCTGCTCCGCGCTGCCTTTGGGGAGCAGCCGCGCGGGAGCCTGGCCCAGGTGTGCAGGCGCTCTGGCGGGCTGCGGCGCCGGGGCAGAGCTGCACAGGGCGCAGGAGCGCCCAAGGCCTGGGCACCTGCTGCCTCAGCCCCTCTGCCAGCGTCTGGGCTGCGCTGGCCACGCCAAGCCTCTGCCAGGGCACCAATGACGGCAGCGCTGCTGCCAAAGAGCCCGCGCAGCCGCCAAAGAGCCTCTGCTCCACGGGAGCCCCCAAGATGCTCCTCGGCCCTGCTCACGCCTCCTTTTCCCTTGCAGGCCAAGCTCCCCTTCACCCTGGCTGCTGCTGGGAAGCGCTGGGCACGAGGACTCCGTCCCTAGACTATTGCATTTTTTTCTTTGTAGTGTCACAGTAGTTCTTAGATGTTGATATTGTTGATACTGTTTTTCATATTGTTGTTGTTACTGTTGTTGTTGTTGTAATTGTTATTGTTGTCGTTATTTTTGTTATTGTTATTCTTTTTTGTTGTTGTTTAAATATATATTCCTGTATCATTGTTCATATGTTGCGTATTTTTTCCAAGTGAGCTCAGGCACAAAAGGCATCCCCACCACAGGTCTGTGTGTGGAGCCCTGTGTGCACCAGGGGCAGGGGAGCAAAAAGTTCCTTCTGGGACTTCCTTTCACATGTGGCGGTGGGGATGCCCAAAGGGGAAAAAAACCCAGCCCCACCATGGGGCAGCTCTCAACTCTCCGGGTGCTGCACACAACATGTCCCCGCAGTGCCCAAGCCACAGGCAAAGGGAAGCTGTCACACCCCAGGGACACGGGGTCTGGAGATGCAGGGACAAACTCCCCAAGCCCCTGGGGGACACAGGGCCCCGCAGGGCTGGGACAGGCTCAGGGACCGTGTCACAGGGTCAGTGTCCCTGGAGGCGGCTGGTGCAGAAATGGGCTGCTGCCAGGAAGGGCCCCGTGCTGGGGACCACGGTGGAGGCTGCTCTGTCCCTCTGCTGTCTGCAGGGCCATCTGCCAGCTGCTCATGGTGACAATTTTGTGCCATGGGAGAAGAGGCCTTACAGCCTGACAAAACCCCACCGCTGCCCTTCCAACATCGCTGCTGCCCTGAGTGCCCACGGAGCCCTCCCCGGTCACACAGTCACACAGTGCTTGACGTTGGAAGGGACCTCTCCACATCATCAGTCCAAGCCGCCCCTGCACAAGCAGGGAACCCTACAGCGTGTTGCACAGGATCACACTCAGGAGGGTTTGGAAGATCTCTAAAGAAGGAGCCTGCATAACCTCGCTGAACACCCGCTTCCAGTGCTCCGTCACCCTAACAGGCAAAAAGCTCTTCCTCATATGCACATTGAAAGTGTGTTGCAATTTGTACACATTGAAACTGTGTTGCAATTTGCACCCTCTAGCCCTTGGGCTGTTGCTGGGCTCCACCAAGAAGAGCTTGGCCCTGTCCTTTTTACATCCTCGCCTCAGCTCCTTGTACCTCTTGATAAGTTTCCCTGTCACTCTTGTCTTCCCCAGGATAAACAGGCCCAGCTTGCTTACTCTTTCCTCATAACATAGATGCTCCAGTTCCTTCATCATCTTTGTGGCAATAAGCTGGTCACTTTCTGCAAGTTCCACAGCCCTCTTGTCCTGTGGAGCCCACAATATTTCTGCCCATAAGAGTTCAGGTGTGGCCTGAGCAGAGCTGAGGAGAGGGGCACGATCAGCCCCCTCCATCTGCTGCCAACACTCCTCCTCATGCAGGCCAGCATCCCTCTGGCCATCCTTGACACAAGGGCACATTGCTGCCTCCTGCTTGACCTGTTGTCAAGCAGACCTCCCAAACCCCTCTCCACAGAGCTGCTTTCCAGCAGCTCCACCCCTAATCTGTACTGGAGCCTCAAGCTATTTCCTCCCCCAGTGCAGGACCCTGCACTTGCCTTTCTTCAGTCTCAGGAGGTTCCTCTCTGCCCAACTCTCCTGCCTCTGCAGCTCCCTCTCAAAGGCAGCGCAGCTCTCAGGAGTGTCGGCCACTGCGGCCAGCTTTGTCTCATGTGCACACTTGCTGAGAGGGCACTCTGTCACCTCCTGCAAGGCACTGAGCAAATAGGTGAATAGCACCGGACCCAGTACTGACCCCCTGGGGAACACCACTAGCCACAGGCCTCCAACTAGACTCAGCACCGATTAGAACAACCCTCTGAGCTCTGCAATCCGCACACTGGATGTGTTCTCCAGCCACACACTGTCCACTCATCTGAAGCACACCTGCTGATCTTCCCGAGGAGGGTTAGGGGCAACCATGGGAATGAGCAGCTTCCTTTAAAGCCCTGCTTTTCCATGCCTGTATTCCTGCCTGCTCAGATAGCAGCAGCTCCTCCAGCACTGGGGAGATCTCCTGCTCCGTCCACCTTACCTTGATCTGAGGGCTGGCAACTCAGCTCCTTTAGCAAGCTCCGCTCAGATTTGGACATGCGTGCACAGACCTTTGTCAGTGATGCTCTGGAAAGTCTGCAGAAGGATTTGGAACAGCAACATCCACTCTTCCAAGGCAAGAGCCTTACAAAACAGCTCAGCAGAAAGCACTGTGGAGAGGGTGCTAGTGCAGCAGCCGGGAGAGCAGCCTGGCCGGCCTCTGACTGCAGCAGCTTCAGCAGAGAACTGTGCAAGTCGGGTGGCAAAAGAGCCCATCCCCAGGGAAGGGAGCAATGCGAGGCAGGACAATGGAAGGCCAGAAGGAAGGACAACTCCTCTGGGAGAATCCAAGCTGAGTAAGTCAAGAACAAAGCTCCCATCTATCATCCTGCCAGGAACTCTCAGACTTTCAGAGCATGGAGAGTAGGTGAAGAAGCAGCAGGGGAAGATTCAGCTCACCTGTTCCTATCCATGCGGCAAAGATCTGAGTAAGATGGGCAGGGCACACCCGAAGGCGTGCAGGAGCCCCTCCATTCACCCCAACCACCTGCAGACAGACCTTGTACTGCAGTGTTGAAAAATTACTCTGAATGGAGGCCGTGGAGCAGGAGAGACCCCTTCCCTTCAGGAGTCAGCAGGATTCCAGGCAGCCTGTCCCTTCAAGCAGCTGCAAAGCACCTTCCCAGAGAGGACTGTCCAAGTGGACCCTGGTGGCCCAGCCATGAGGCAGACGAGCCGCAGCTTCTGTGCAAGCAGCCTGCGTGGGGCAAGGGCTTCCCAGCACCTTTCCTGCCGACGGGGGCACTGCGCACGCCTGGGCTCTGCAGGCGTCACGCGCGCAGGCAAGGGGGCTCCCAGCACTTGCCCTCACAGCCACGGGGCTGAGCTCGCTGCCCAGCCCTCTGCTCGTGCCTCCCTGCAGGGAACACTGCTCTGCTTCGCACTTCCCCTCCAGCATTCCCAGGGCAGCAGACAAATGCCTGCCACCAATTCCCCGTGCCACCAGCCCTGCGGCTGCTTGGGAGCCACCCAGAGCCCTCCGCGCACCTCTGGCGTCAGCCCCTTCCCAGCAGCTGCGCTCTGCCTCGCAGGGGCACTGCGGCATGCCAGCAAGCAAGCTTGGCCAGCACCAAGATTCTCCTTTGGGCTGCAGCACTTTGGTGGCAGGGGTTGCACTGCTTGCTTTTGGAGGGTTTCCATCAATGGGAGGGCTACACCTGGCAGCACCTTGCCCAAAGGCACCTAGCGTGTCCTTTCCCAAAGGCTGAGAATTCACCTCTGTTAGGAAGTGACTCTTTTACCCCAGTGCTGGGCAGAGATGCAGCAGCTGCAGGTCCCTGCTGCGGCTGAGGGCACATTTGTGCCTGCTCTGCCCTCTGCAGCCCTAGGAAGCCGTGGCAGGGCAACCAGTGCAGATGCCGCACCAAGGCTGCTCTCAGCCACAGCACATGGCGCCTGCAAGGTGCGCGGCAGGACAAGAGAAGGAGCCCAGCAGCGCACCTGGGGCTCCCAGGACACCACCAACTCACAAGGGCTCTGCTGAGGACATGCACACCTGGCCCCGGGACACAACGGCCCTTTGCGCTCATTGCGCTACCAAGGAACACGTCTCAACCATGGAAAACAAAACTTTCTCTAGTTCGTGGGGCTGTAAGGGCAGGAGTGGAGCAGGGAAGAAAGAGCAAGGCGTTCAAGGCTGCTTGCAGGGGTGGAAGCAGAGCCCCAAGTGGAGCCCGGCCTCTGGGCAGGCAGCCGCCAGCAGCACCATGGGGCTGCGTGAGGAGACCTCCTTGGCACCCAGCAAGCCCAAGGCCACGCACTGCTCTCTTTCGCCAGGCTCAGCAGTGCCAGGGGGAGTCCAGCACACGCAGACCCTTCCTCATGGCAGCCCCCCTGGCCCCTGTTGCTGCCCTCCTCCCCCCACGCAGCAGTGGAACATCCCGGAGGGGCAGTTATCGCCACGGGAACACGGATGCTTCCCAGGGCTGCGCCTCACAGTGGCCCCAGTGCTGGCCACACAGCAGCAAGGCCAGGTGAGCAGCAGGGCCGCGCAGCACCAGGGGCCACCCGTGGTGCCCACAAGATGCAGGGGAGCTGCGGGGCTGCAGGGCAGCCTGCGCGATGCCTCCCAGGGGAGGCCACAAAGCCACCACGCGACACTTGGTGCTCATGGCTGCAAATGTAAACAATTCCATTCTGTTGCAGACTCAGGAAAGTTAAAAAATGGATACATGTGAAGTCGAAGAAATGGAATGGGAGAGCTCAGTGCAGGTACTGTGCGTGCAGGCAGAGGCTGCGCGGGGACGGCTGGCGCTTGGCTCTGCGAGAGCAGCCACAGGGCTGGTGGCAGAGGTGGCAGGGAGCTCTGGCAGGCCTGGGTGCTGGGGCAGAGCTGTGCCAGGGCCAGGAGTGGCCTAGGCCTCGGGGGCTGCTGCCTGAGCCTGGCGCCCTGGCTCTGTGCACCGCCTGACCCGTGCACGCAGGGGACACGAGGCCCCGCGCACAGAGCCAGCGCTGCCACCATGACCGTCCCCACAAGCTCTCCTGCTCTCTTCCAGAATTGGGGCACCCTCAATCGTGTCGCCTGCAATGACGAGGAGCCCATGGAATGGGAGAGTTCAACCTGCACCCTCCAGGTATTGCCCATGCTGCCAGCTGTGCAGGGAAAACTGGGGCTCAACCTGGCCCCTTTCCACTTTCCTGCTTCCCGCTGCAAGAGGAACCGTGGGGCCAGAGCCCCCCACCTCTGTGATCTGTCCTGCAAATGCTTCCTTCTCTCTTACAGGCTCCACATATGGATGGGGCGCTGTCAGGGAACGAGTCGGAGCCAATGGAGTGGCTCAGTTATGGCAGCAGCCAGGTACAGTCATTGCAGCCACTGGACGCCCTATCCTTCCTCTTCCCCACGCACCATCCCCACCAAGGTCTCCTGCTCTCTTCCAGATGATGGGGAACAATGGCCTGGTTGGCTGCAGTGCAGACGAGTCCATGGACTGGGAGAGCTCTGTGTGCAGCCCCCAGGTATGGCCCCTGCTGCCGGCTGCACGGGCAGAGCTGGGGCTGTGCCCGGCCCCTTGGCGCTGCTCCGCGCTGCCTTTGGGGAGCAGCCGCGCGGGAGCCTGGCCCAGGTGTGCGGGCGCTCTGGCGGGCTGCGGCGCCGGGGCAGAGCTGCACAGGGCGCAGGAGCGCCCAAGGCCTGGGCACCTGCTGCCTCAGCCCCTCTGCCAGCGTCTGGGCTGCGCTGGCCACGCCAAGCCTCTGCCAGGGCACCAATGACGGCAGCGCTGCTGCCAAAGAGCCCGCGCAGCCGCCAAAGAGCCTCTGCTCCACGGGAGCCCCCAAGATGCTCCTCGGCCCTGCTCACGCCTCCTTTTCCCTTGCAGGCCAAGCTCCCCTTCACCCTGGCTGCTGCTGGGAAGCGCTGGGCACGAGGACTCCGTCCCTAGACTATTGCATTTTTTTCTTTGTAGTGTCACAGTAGTTCTTAGATGTTGATATTGTTGATACTGTTTTTCATATTGTTGTTGTTACTGTTGTTGTTGTTGTAATTGTTATTGTTGTCGTTATTTTTGTTATTGTTATTCTTTTTTGTTGTTGTTTAAATATATATTCCTGTATCATTGTTCATATGTTGCGTATTTTTTCCAAGTGAGCTCAGGCACAAAAGGCATCCCCACCACAGGTCTGTGTGTGGAGCCCTGTGTGCACCAGGGGCAGGGGAGCAAAAAGTTCCTTCTGGGACTTCCTTTCACATGTGGCGGTGGGGATGCCCAAAGGGGAAAAAAACCCAGCCCCACCATGGGGCAGCTCTCAACTCTCCGGGTGCTGCACACAACATGTCCCCGCAGTGCCCAAGCCACAGGCAAAGGGAAGCTGTCACACCCCAGGGACACGGGGTCTGGAGATGCAGGGACAAACTCCCCAAGCCCCTGGGGGACACAGGGCCCCGCAGGGCTGGGACAGGCTCAGGGACCGTGTCACAGGGTCAGTGTCCCTGGAGGCGGCTGGTGCAGAAATGGGCTGCTGCCAGGAAGGGCCCCGTGCTGGGGACCACGGTGGAGGCTGCTCTGTCCCTCTGCTGTCTGCAGGGCCATCTGCCAGCTGCTCATGGTGACAATTTTGTGCCATGGGAGAAGAGGCCTTACAGCCTGACAAAACCCCACCGCTGCCCTTCCAACATCGCTGCTGCCCTGAGTGCCCACGGAGCCCTCCCCGGTCACACAGTCACACAGTGCTTGACGTTGGAAGGGACCTCTCCACATCATCAGTCCAAGCCGCCCCTGCACAAGCAGGGAACCCTACAGCGTGTTGCACAGGATCACACTCAGGAGGGTTTGGAAGATCTCTAAAGAAGGAGCCTGCATAACCTCGCTGAACACCCGCTTCCAGTGCTCCGTCACCCTAACAGGCAAAAAGCTCTTCCTCATATGCACATTGAAAGTGTGTTGCAATTTGTACACATTGAAACTGTGTTGCAATTTGCACCCTCTAGCCCTTGGGCTGTTGCTGGGCTCCACCAAGAAGAGCTTGGCCCTGTCCTTTTTACATCCTCGCCTCAGCTCCTTGTACCTCTTGATAAGTTTCCCTGTCACTCTTGTCTTCCCCAGGATAAACAGGCCCAGCTTGCTTACTCTTTCCTCATAACATAGATGCTCCAGTTCCTTCATCATGCCTGCCACCAATTCCCCGTGCCACCAGCCCTGCGGCTGCTTGGGAGCCACCCAGAGCCCTCCGCGCACCTCTGGCGTCAGCCCCTTCCCAGCAGCTGCGCTCTGCCTCGCAGGGGCACTGCGGCATGCCAGCAAGCAAGCTTGGCCAGCACCAAGATTCTCCTTTGGGCTGCAGCACTTTGGTGGCAGGGGTTGCACTGCTTGCTTTTGGAGGGTTTCCATCAATGGGAGGGCTACACCTGGCAGCACCTTGCCCAAAGGCACCTAGCGTGTCCTTTCCCAAAGGCTGAGAATTCACCTCTGTTAGGAAGTGACTCTTTTACCCCAGTGCTGGGCAGAGATGCAGCAGATGCAGGTCCCTGCTGCGGCTGAGGGCACATTTGTGCCTGCTCTGCCCTCTGCAGCCCTAGGAAGCCGTGGCAGGGCAACCAGTGCAGATGCCGCACCAAGGCTGCTCTCAGCCACAGCACATGGCGCCTGCAAGGTGCGCGGCAGGACAAGAGAAGGAGCCCAGCAGCGCACCTGGGGCTCCCAGGACACCACCAACTCGCAAGGGCTCTGCTGAGGACATGCACACCTGGCCCCAGGACACAACGCCCTTTGCGCTCATTGCGCTACCAAGGAACACGTCTCAACCATGGAAAACAAAACTTTCTCTAGTTCGTGGGGCTGTAAGGGCAGGAGTGGAGCAGGGAAGAAAGAGCAAGGCGTTCAAGGCTGCTTGCAGGGGTGGAAGCAGAGCCCCAAGTGGAGCCCGGCCTCTGGGCAGGCAGCCGCCAGCAGCACCATGGGGCTGCGTGAGGAGACCTCCTTGGCACCCAGCAAGCCCAAGGCCATGCACTGCTCTCTGTCGCCAGGCTCAGCAGTGCCAGGGGGAGTCCAGCACACGCAGACCCTTCCTCACGGCAGCCCCCCTGGCCCCTGCTGCTGCCCTCCTCCCCCCACGCAGCAGTGGAACATCCCAGAGGGGCAGTTATCGCCACGGGAACACGGATGCTTCCCAGGGCTGCGCCTCACAGTGGCCCCAGTGCTGGCCACACAGCAGCAAGGCCAGGTGAGCAGCAGGGCCGCGCAGCACCAGGAGCCACCCGTGGTGTCCACAAGATGCAGGGGAGCTGCGGGGCTGCAGGGCAGCCTGCGCGATGCCTCCCAGGGGAGGCCACAAAGCCACCGCGCGACACTTGGTGCTCATGGCTGCAAATGTAAACAATTCCATTCTGTTGCAGACTCAGGACATTGAAAAAAAATGAATAAATGTGAAGTCGAAGAAATGGAATGGGAGAGCTCAGTGCAGGTACTGTGCGTGCAGGCAGAGGCTGCGCGGGGACGGCTGGCGCTTGGCTCTGCGAGAGCAGCCGCAGGGCTGGTGGCAGAGGTGGCAGGGAGCTCTGGCAGGCCTGGGTGCTGGGGCAGAGCTGTGCCAGGGCCAGGAGTGGCCTAGGCCTCGGGGGCTGCTGCCTGAGCCTGGCGCCCTGGCTCTGTGCACCGCCTGACCCGTGCACGCAGGGGACATGAGGCCCCGCGCACAGAGCCAGCGCTGCCACCATGACCGTCCCCACAAGCTCTCCTGCTCTCTTCCAGAATTGGGGCACCCTCAATCATGTCGCCTGCAATGACGAGGAGCCCATGGAATGGGAGAGTTCAACCTGCACCCTCCAGGTATTGCCCATGCTGCCAGCTGTGCAGGGAAAACTGGGGCTCAACCTGGCCCCTTTCCACTTTCCTGCTTCCCGCTGCAAGAGGAACCGTGGGGCCAGAGCCCCCCACCTCTGTGATCTGTCCTGCAAATGCTTCCTTCTCTCTTACAGGCTCCACATATGGATGGGGCGCTGTCAGGGAACGAGTCGGAGCCAATGGAGTGGCTCAGTTATGGCAGCAGCCAGGTACAGTCATTGCAGCCACTGGACGCCCTATCCTTCCTCTTCCCCACGCACCATCCCCACCAAGGTCTCCTGCTCTCTTCCAGATGATGGGGAACAATGGCCTGGTTGGCTGCAGTGCAGACGAGTCCATGGACTGGGAGAGCTCTGTGTGCAGCCCCCAGGTATGGCCCCTGCTGCCGGCTGCACGGGCAGAGCTGGGGCTGTGCCCGGCCCCTTGGCGCTGCTCCGCGCTGCCTTTGGGGAGCAGCCGCGCGGGAGCCTGGCCCAGGTGTGCGGGCGCTCTGGCGGGCTGCGGCGCCGGGGCAGAGCTGCACAGGGCGCAGGAGCGCCCAAGGCCTGGGCACCTGCTGCCTCAGCCCCTCTGCCAGCGTCTGGGCTGCGCTGGCCACGCCAAGCCTCTGCCAGGGCACCAATGACGGCAGCGCTGCTGCCAAAGAGCCCGCGCAGCCGCCAAAGAGCCTCTGCTCCACGGGAGCCCCCAAGATGCTCCTCGGCCCTGCTCACGCCTCCTTTTCCCTTGCAGGCCAAGCTCCCCTTCACCCTGGCTGCTGCTGGGAAGCGCTGGGCACGAGGACTCCGTCCCTAGACTATTGCATTTTTTTCTTTGTAGTGTCACAGTAGTTCTTAGATGTTGATATTGTTGATACTGTTTTTCATATTGTTGTTGTTACTGTTGTTGTTGTTGTAATTGTTATTGTTGTCGTTATTTTTGTTATTGTTATTCTTTTTTGTTGTTGTTTAAATATATATTCCTGTATCATTGTTCATATGTTGCGTATTTTTTCCAAGTGAGCTCAGGCACAAAAGGCATCCCCACCACAGGTCTGTGTGTGGAGCCCTGTGTGCACCAGGGGCAGGGGAGCAAAAAGTTCCTTCTGGGACTTCCTTTCACATGTGGCGGTGGGGATGCCCAAAGGGGAAAAAAACCCAGCCCCACCATGGGGCAGCTCTCAACTCTCCGGGTGCTGCACACAACATGTCCCCGCAGTGCCCAAGCCACAGGCAAAGGGAAGCTGTCACACCCCAGGGACACGGGGTCTGGAGATGCAGGGACAAACTCCCCAAGCCCCTGGGAGACACAGGGCCCCGCAGGGCTGGGACAGGCTCAGGGACCGTGTCACAGGGTCAGTGTCCCTGGAGGCGGCTGGTGCAGAAATGGGCTGCTGCCAGGAAGGGCCCCGTGCTGGGGACCACGGTGGAGGCTGCTCTGTCCCTCTGCTGTCTGCAGGGCCATCTGCCAGCTGCTCATGGTGACAATTTTGTGCCATGGGAGAAGAGGCCTTACAGCCTGACAAAACCCCACCGCTGCCCTTCCAACATCGCTGCTGCCCTGAGTGCCCACGGAGCCCTCCCCGGTCACACAGTCACACAGTGCTTGACGTTGGAAGGGACCTCTCCACATCATCAGTCCAAGCCGCCCCTGCACAAGCAGGGAACCCTACAGCGTGTTGCACAGGATCACACTCAGGAGGGTTTGGAAGATCTCTAAAGAAGGAGCCTGCATAACCTCGCTGAACACCCGCTTCCAGTGCTCCGTCACCCTAACAGGCAAAAAGCTCTTCCTCATATGCACATTGAAAGTGTGTTGCAATTTGTACACATTGAAACTGTGTTGCAATTTGCACCCTCTAGCCCTTGGGCTGTTGCTGGGCTCCACCAAGAAGAGCTTGGCCCTGTCCTTTTTACATCCTCGCCTCAGCTCCTTGTACCTCTTGATAAGTTTCCCTGTCACTCTTGTCTTCCCCAGGATAAACAGGCCCAGCTTGCTTACTCTTTCCTCATAAGATAGATGCTCCAGTTCCTTCATCATGCCTGCCACCAATTCCCCGTGCCACCAGCCCTGCGGCTGCTTGGGAGCCACCCAGAGCCCTCCGCGCACCTCTGGCGTCAGCCCCTTCCCAGCAGCTGCGCTCTGCCTCGCAGGGGCACTGCGGCATGCCAGCAAGCAAGCTTGGACAGCACCAAGATGCTCCTTTGGGCTGCAGCACTTTGGTGGCAGGGGTTGCACTGCTTGCTTTTGGAGGGTTTCCATCAATGGGAGGGCTACACCTGGCAGCACCTTGCCCAAAGGCACCTAGCGTGTCCTTTCCCAAAGGCTGAGAATTCACCTCTGTTAGGAAGTGACTCTTTTACCCCAGTGCTGGGCAGAGATGCAGCAGATGCAGGTCCCTGCTGCGGCTGAGGGCACATTTGTGCCTGCTCTGCCCTCTGCAGCCCTAGGAAGCCGTGGCAGGGCAACCAGTGCAGATGCCGCACCAAGGCTGCTCTCAGCCACAGCACATGGCGCCTGCAAGGTGCGCGGCAGGACAAGAGAAGGAGCCCAGCAGCGCACCTGGGGCTCCCAGGACACCACCAACTCGCAAGGGCTCTGCTGAGGACATGCACACCTGGCCCCAGGACACAACGCCCTTTGCGCTCATTGCGCTACCAAGGAACACGTCTCAACCATGGAAAACAAAACTTTCTCTAGTTCGTGGGGCTGTAAGGGCAGGAGTGGAGCAGGGAAGAAAGAGCAAGGCGTTCAAGGCTGCTTGCAGGGGTGGAAGCAGAGCCCCAAGTGGAGCCTGGCCTCTGGGCAGGCAGCCGCCAGCAGCACCATGGGGCTGCGTGAGGAGACCTCCTTGGCACCCAGCAAGCCCAAGGCCACGCACTGCTCTCTGTCGCCAGGCTCAGCAGTGCCAGGGGGAGTCCAGCACACGCAGACCCTTCCTCATGGCAGCCCCCCTGGCCCCTGTTGCTGCCCTCCTCCCCCCACGCAGCAGTGGAACATCCCGGAGGGGCAGTTATCGCCACGGGAACACGGATGCTTCCCAGGGCTGCGCCTCACAGTGGCCCCAGTGCTGGCCACACAGCAGCAAGGCCAGGTGAGCAGCAGGGCCGCGCAGCACCAGGAGCCACCCGTGGTGCCCACAAGATGCAGGGGAGCTGCGGGGCTGCAGGGCAGCCTGCGCGATGCCTCCCAGGGGAGGCCACAAAGCCACCGCGCGACACTTGGTGCTCATGGCTGCAAATGTAAACAATTCCATTCTGTTGCAGACTCAGGACATTGAAAAAAAATGAATAAATGTGAAGTCGAAGAAATGGAATGGGAGAGCTCAGTGCAGGTACTGTGCGTGCAGGCAGAGGCTGCGCGGGGACGGCTGGCGCTTGGCTCTGCGAGAGCAGCCGCAGGGCTGGTGGCAGAGGTGGCAGGGAGCTCTGGCAGGCCTGGGTGCTGGGGCAGAGCTGTGCCAGGGCCAGGAGTGGCCTAGGCCTCGGGGGCTGCTGCCTGAGCCTGGCGCCCTGGCTCTGTGCACCGCCTGACCCGTGCACGCAGGGGACACGAGGCCCCGCGCACAGAGCCAGCGCTGCCACCATGACCGTCCCCACAAGCTCTCCTGCTCTCTTCCAGAATTGGGGCACCCTCAATCATGTCGCCTGCAATGACGAGGAGCCCATGGAATGGGAGAGTTCAACCTGCACCCTCCAGGTATTGCCCATGCTGCCAGCTGTGCAGGGAAAACTGGGGCTCAACCTGGCCCCTTTCCACTTTCCTGCTTCCCGCTGCAAGAGGAACCGTGGGGCCAGAGCCCCCCACCTCTGTGATCTGTCCTGCAAATGCTTCCTTCTCTCTTACAGGCTCCACATATGGATGGGGCGCTGTCAGGGAACGAGTCGGAGCCAATGGAGTGGCTCAGTTATGGCAGCAGCCAGGTACAGTCATTGCAGCCACTGGACGCCCTATCCTTCCTCTTCCCCACGCACCATCCCCACCAAGGTCTCCTGCTCTCTTCCAGATGATGGGGAACAATGGCCTGGTTGGCTGCAGTGCAGACGAGTCCATGGACTGGGAGAGCTCTGTGTGCAGCCCCCAGGTATGGTCCCTGCTGCCGGCTGCACGGGCAGAGCTGGGGCTGTGCCCGGCCCCTTGGTGCTGCTCCGCGCTGCCTTTGGGGAGCAGCCGCGCGGGAGCCTGGCCCAGGTGTGCGGGCGCTCTGGCGGGCTGCGGCGCCGGGGCAGAGCTGCACAGGGCGCAGGAGCGCCCAAGGCCTGGGCACCTGCTGCCTCAGCCCCTCTGCCAGCGTCTGGGCTGCGCTGGCCACGCCAAGCCTCTGCCAGGGCACCAATGACGGCAGCGCTGCTGCCAAAGAGCCCGCGCAGCCGCCAAAGAGCCTCTGCTCCACGGGAGCCCCCAAGATGCTCCTCGGCCCTGCTCACGCCTCCTTTTCCCTTGCAGGCCAAGCTCCCCTTCACCCTGGCTGCTGCTGGGAAGCGCTGGGCACGAGGACTCCATCCCTAGACTATTGCATTTTTTTCTTTGTAGTGTCACAGTAGTTCTTAGATGTTGATATTGTTGATACTGTTTTTCATATTGTTGTTGTTACTATTGTTGTTGTTGTAATTGTTATTGTTGTCGTTATTTTTGTTATTGTTATTCTTTTTTGTTGTTGTTTAAATATATATTCCTGTATCATTGTTCATATGTTGCGTATTTTTTCCAAGTGAGCTCAGGCACAAAAGGCATCCCCACCACAGGTCTGTGTGTGGAGCCCTGTGTGCACCAGGGGCAGGGGAGCAAAAAGTTCCTTCTGGGACTTCCTTTCACATGTGGCGGTGGGGATGCCCAAAGGGGAAAAAAACCCAGCCCCACCATGGGGCAGCTCTCAACTCTCCGGGTGCTGCACACAACATGTCCCCGCAGTGCCCAAGCCACAGGCAAAGGGAAGCTGTCACACCCCAGGGACACGGGGTCTGGAGATGCAGGGACAAACTCCCCAAGCCCCTGGGGGACACAGGGCCCCGCAGGGCTGGGACAGGCTCAGGGACCGTGTCACAGGGTCAGTGTCCCTGGAGGCGGCTGGTGCAGAAATGGGCTGCTGCCAGGAAGGGCCCCGTGCTGGGGACCACGGTGGAGGCTGCTCTGTCCCTCTGCTGTCTGCAGGGCCATCTGCCAGCTGCTCATGGTGACAATTTTGTGCCATGGGAGAAGAGGCCTTACAGCCTGACAAAACCCCACCGCTGCCCTTCCAACATCGCTGCTGCCCTGAGTGCCCACGGAGCCCTCCCCGGTCACACAGTCACACAGTGCTTGACGTTGGAAGGGACCTCTCCACATCATCAGTCCAAGCCGCCCCTGCACAAGCAGGGAACCCTACAGCGTGTTGCACAGGATCACACTCAGGAGGGTTTGGAAGATCTCTAAAGAAGGAGCCTGCATAACCTCGCTGAACACCCGCTTCCAGTGCTCCGTCACCCTAACAGGCAAAAAGCTCTTCCTCATATGCACATTGAAAGTGTGTTGCAATTTGTACACATTGAAACTGTGTTGCAATTTGCACCCTCTAGCCCTTGGGCTGTTGCTGGGCTCCACCAAGAAGAGTTTGGCCCTGTCCTTTTTACATCCTCGCCTCAGCTCCTTGTACCTCTTGATAAGTTTCCCTGTCACTCTTGTCTTCCCCAGGATAAACAGGCCCAGCTTGCTTACTCTTTCCTCATAAGATAGATGCTCCAGTTCCTTCATCATCTTTGTGGCAATAAGCTGGTCACTTTCTGCAAGTTCCACAGCCCTCTTGTCCTGTGGAGCCCACAATATTTCTGCCCATAAGAGTTCAGGTGTGGCCTGAGCAGAGCTGAGGAGAGGGGCACGATCAGCCCCCTCCATCTGCTGCCAACACTCCTCCTCATGCAGGCCAGCATCCCTCTGGCCATCCTTGACACAAGGGCACATTGCTGCCTCCTGCTTGACCTGTTGTCAAGCAGACCTCCCAAACCCCTCTCCACAGAGCTGCTTTCCAGCAGCTCCACCCCTAATCTGTACTGGAGCCTCAAGCTATTTCCTCCCCCAGTGCAGGACCCTGCACTTGCCTTTCTTCAGTCTCAGGAGGTTCCTCTCTGCCCAACTCTCCTGCCTCTGCAGCTCCCTCTCAAAGGCAGCGCAGCTCTCAGGAGTGTCGGCCACTGCGGCCAGCTTTGTCTCATGTGCACACTTGCTGAGAGGGCACTCTGTCACCTCCTGCAAGGCACTGAGCAAATAGGTGAATAGCACCGGACCCAGTACTGACCCCCTGGGGGACACCACTAGCCACAGGCCTCCAACTAGACTCAGCACCGATTAGAACAACCCTCTGAGCTCTGCAATCCGCACACTGGATGTGTTCTCCAGCCACACACTGTCCACTCATCTGAAGCACACTTGCTGATCTTCCCGAGGAGGGTTAGGGGCAACCATGGGAATGAGCAGCTTCCTTTAAAGCCCTGCTTTTCCATGCCTGTATTCCTGCCTGCTCAGATAGCAGCAGCTCCTCCAGCACTGGGGAGATCTCCTGCTCCGTCCACCTTACCTTGATCTGAGGGCTGGCAACTCAGCTCCTTTAGCAAGCTCCGCTCAGATTTGGACATGCGTGCACAGACCTTTGTCAGTGATGCTCTGGAAAGTCTGCAGAAGGATTTGGAACAGCAACATCCACTCTTCCAAGGCAAGAGCCTTACAAAACAGCTCAGCAGAAAGCACTGTGGAGAGGGTGCTAGTGCAGCAGCCGGGAGAGCAGCCTGGCCGGCCTCTGACTGCAGCAGCTTCAGCAGAGAACTGTGCAAGTCGGGTGGCAAAAGAGCCCATCCCCAGGGAAGGGAGCAATGCGAGGCAGGACAATGGAAGGCCAGAAGGAAGGACAACTCCTCTGGGAGAATCCAAGCTGAGTAAGTCAAGAACAAAGCTCCCATCTATCATCCTGCCAGGAACTCTCAGACTTTCAGAGCATGGAGAGTAGGTGAAGAAGCAGCAGGGGAAGATTCAGCTCACCTGTTCCTATCCATGCGGCAAAGATCTGAGTAAGATGGGCAGGGCACACCCGAAGGCGTGCAGGAGCCCCTCCATTCACCCCAACCACCTGCAGACAGACCTTGTACTGCAGTGTTGAAAAATTACTCTGAATGGAGGCCGTGGAGCAGGAGAGACCCCTTCCCTTCAGGAGTCAGCAGGATTCCAGGCAGCCTGTCCCTTCAAGCAGCTGCAAAGCACCTTCCCAGAGAGGACTGTCCAAGTGGACCCTGGTGGCCCAGCCATGAGGCAGACGAGCCGCAGCTTCTGTGCAAGCAGCCTGCGTGGGGCAAGGGCTTCCCAGCACCTTTCCTGCCGACGGGGGCACTGCGCACGCCTGGGCTCTGCAGGCGTCACGCGCGCAGGCAAGGGGGCTCCCAGCACTTGCCCTCACAGCCACGGGGCTGAGCTCGCTGCCCAGCCCTCTGCTCGTGCCTCCCTGCAGGGAACACTGCTCTGCTTCGCACTTCCCCTCCAGCATTCCCTGGGCAGCAGACAAATGCCTGCCACCAATTCCCCGTGCCACCAGCCCTGCGGCTGCTTGGGAGCCACACAGTCACACAGTGCTTGACGTTGGAAGGGACCTCTCCACATCATCAGTCCAAGCCGCCCCTGCACAAGCAGGGAACCCTACAGCGTGTTGCACAGGATCACACTCAGGAGGGTTTGGAAGATGTCTAAAGAAGGAGCCTGCATAACCTCGCTGAACACCCGCTTCCAGTGCTCCGTCACCCTAACAGGCAAAAAGCTCTTCCTCATATGCACATTGAAAGTGTGTTGCAATTTGTACACATTGAAACTGTGTTGCAATTTGCACCCTCTAGCCCTTGGGCTGTTGCTGGGCTCCACCAAGAAGAGCTTGGCCCTGTCCTTTTTACATCCTCGCCTCAGCTCCTTGTACCTCTTGATAAGTTTCCCTGTCACTCTTGTCTTCCCCAGGATAAACAGGCCCAGCTTGCTTACTCTTTCCTCATAAGATAGATGCTCCAGTTCCTTCATCATGCCTGCCACCAATTCCCCGTGCCACCAGCCCTGCGGCTGCTTGGGAGCCACCCAGAGCCCTCCGCGCACCTCTGGCGTCAGCCCCTTCCCAGCAGCTGCGCTCTGCCTCGCAGGGGCACTGCGGCATGCCAGCAAGCAAGCTTGGACAGCACCAAGATGCTCCTTTGGGCTGCAGCACTTTGGTGGCAGGGGTTGCACTGCTTGCTTTTGGAGGGTTTCCATCAATGGGAGGGCTACACCTGGCAGCACCTTGCCCAAAGGCACCTAGCGTGTCCTTTCCCAAAGGCTGAGAATTCACCTCTGTTAGGAAGTGACTCTTTTACCCCAGTGCTGGGCAGAGATGCAGCAGATGCAGGTCCCTGCTGCGGCTGAGGGCACATTTGTGCCTGCTCTGCCCTCTGCAGCCCTAGGAAGCCGTGGCAGGGCAACCAGTGCAGATGCCGCACCAAGGCTGCTCTCAGCCACAGCACATGGCGCCTGCAAGGTGCGCGGCAGGACAAGAGAAGGAGCCCAGCAGCGCACCTGGGGCTCCCAGGACACCACCAACTCGCAAGGGCTCTGCTGAGGACATGCACACCTGGCCCCGGGACACAACGCCCTTTGCGCTCATTGCGCTACCAAGGAACACGTCTCAACCATGGAAAACAAAACTTTCTCTAGTTCATGGGGCTGTAAGGGCAGGAGTGGAGCAGGGAAGAAAGAGCAAGGCGTTCAAGGCTGCTTGCAGGGGTGGAAGCAGAGCCCCAAGTGGAGCCTGGCCTCTGGGCAGGCAGCCGCCAGCAGCACCATGGGGCTGCGTGAGGAGACCTCCTTGGCACCCAGCAAGCCCAAGGCCACGCACTGCTCTCTGTCGCCAGGCTCAGCAGTGCCAGGGGGAGTCCAGCACACGCAGACCCTTCCTCATGGCAGCCCCCCTGGCCCCTGCCGCTGCACTCCTCCCCCCACGCAGCAGTGGAACATCCCGGAGGGGCAGTTATCGCCACGGGAACACGGATGCTTCCCAGGGCTGCGCCTCACAGTGGCCCCAGTGCTGGCCACGCAGCAGCAAGGCCAGGTGAGCAGCAGGGCCGCGCAGCACCAGGAGCCACCCGTGGTGCCCACAAGATGCAGGGGAGCTGCGGGGCTGCAGGGCAGCCTGCGCGATGCCTCCCAGGGGAGGCCACAAAGCCACCGCGCGACACTTGGTGCTCATGGCTGCAAATGTAAACAATTCCATTCTGTTGCAGACTCAGGACATTGAAAAAAAATGAATAAATGTGAAGTCGAAGAAATGGAATGGGAGAGCTCAGTGCAGGTACTGTGCGTGCAGGCAGAGGCTGCGCGGGGACGGCTGGCGCTTGGCTCTGCGAGAGCAGCCGCAGGGCTGGTGGCAGAGGTGGCAGGGAGCTCTGGCAGGCCTGGGTGCTGGGGCAGAGCTGTGCCAGGGCCAGGAGTGGCCTAGGCCTCGGGGGCTGCTGCCTGAGCCTGGCGCCCTGGCTCTGTGCACCGCCTGACCCGTGCACGCAGGGGACACGAGGCCCCGCGCACAGAGCCAGCGCTGCCACCATGACCGTCCCCACAAGCTCTCCTGCTCTCTTCCAGAATTGGGGCACCCTCAATCATGTCGCCTGCAATGACGAGGAGCCCATGGAATGGGAGAGTTCAACCTGCACCCTCCAGGTATTGCCCATGCTGCCAGCTGTGCAGGGAAAACTGGGGCTCAACCTGGCCCCTTTCCACTTTCCTGCTTCCCGCTGCAAGAGGAACCGTGGGGCCAGAGCCCCCCACCTCTGTGATCTGTCCTGCAAATGCTTCCTTCTCTCTTACAGGCTCCACATATGGATGGGGCGCTGTCAGGGAACGAGTCGGAGCCAATGGAGTGGCTCAGTTATGGCAGCAGCCAGGTACAGTCATTGCAGCCACTGGACGCCCTGTCCTTCCTCTTCCCCACGCACCATCCCCACCAAGGTCTCCTGCTCTCTTCCAGATGATGGGGAACAATGGCCTGGTTGGCTGCAGTGCAGACGAGTCCATGGACTGGGAGAGCTCTGTGTGCAGCCCCCAGGTATGGTCCCTGCTGCCGGCTGCACGGGCAGAGCTGGGGCTGTGCCCGGCCCCTTGGCGCTGCTCCGCGCTGCCTTTGGGGAGCAGCCGCGCGGGAGCCTGGCCCAGGTGTGCGGGCGCTCTGGCGGGCTGCGGCGCCGGGGCAGAGCTGCACAGGGCGCAGGAGCGCCCAAGGCCTGGGCACCTGCTGCCTCAGCCCCTCTGCCAGCGTCTGGGCTGCGCTGGCCACGCCAAGCCTCTGCCAGGGCACCAATGACGGCAGCGCTGCTGCCAAAGAGCCCGCGCAGCCGCCAAAGAGCCTCTGCTCCACGGGAGCCCCCAAGATGCTCCTCGGCCCTGCTCACGCCTCCTTTTCCCTTGCAGGCCAAGCTCCCCTTCACCCTGGCTGCTGCTGGGAAGCGCTGGGCACGAGGACTCCGTCCCTAGACTATTGCATTTTTTTCTTTGTAGTGTCACAGTAGTTCTTAGATGTTGATATTGTTGATACTGTTTTTCATATTGTTGTTGTTACTGTTGTTGTTGTTGTAATTGTTATTGTTGTCGTTATTTTTGTTATTGTTATTCTTTTTTGTTGTTGTTTAAATATATATTCCTGTATCATTGTTCATATGTTGCGTATTTTTTCCAAGTGAGCTCAGGCACAAAAGGCATCCCCACCACAGGTCTGTGTGTGGAGCCCTGTGTGCACCAGGGGCAGGGGAGCAAAAAGTTCCTTCTGGGACTTCCTTTCACATGTGGCGGTGGGGATGCCCAAAGGGGAAAAAAACCCAGCCCCACCATGGGGCAGCTCTCAACTCTCCGGGTGCTGCACACAACATGTCCCCGCAGTGCCCAAGCCACAGGCAAAGGGAAGCTGTCACACCCCAGGGACACGGGGTCTGGAGATGCAGGGACAAACTCCCCAAGCCCCTGGGGGACACAGGGCCCCGCAGGGCTGGGACAGGCTCAGGGACCGTGTCACAGGGTCAGTGTCCCTGGAGGCGGCTGGTGCAGAAATGGGCTGCTGCCAGGAAGGGCCCCGTGCTGGGGACCACGGTGGAGGCTGCTCTGTCCCTCTGCTGTCTGCAGGGCCATCTGCCAGCTGCTCATGGTGACAATTTTGTGCCATGGGAGAAGAGGCCTTACAGCCTGACAAAACCCCACCGCTGCCCTTCCAACATCGCTGCTGCCCTGAGTGCCCACGGAGCCCTCCCCGGTCACACAGTCACACAGTGCTTGACGTTGGAAGGGACCTCTCCACATCATCAGTCCAAGCCGCCCCTGCACAAGCAGGGAACCCTACAGCGTGTTGCACAGGATCACACTCAGGAGGGTTTGGAAGATCTCTAAAGAAGGAGCCTGCATAACCTCGCTGAACACCCGCTTCCAGTGCTCCGTCACCCTAACAGGCAAAAAGCTCTTCCTCATATGCACATTGAAAGTGTGTTGCAATTTGTACACATTGAAACTGTGTTGCAATTTGCACCCTCTAGCCCTTGGGCTGTTGCTGGGCTCCACCAAGAAGAGTTTGGCCCTGTCCTTTTTACATCCTCGCCTCAGCTCCTTGTACCTCTTGATAAGTTTCCCTGTCACTCTTGTCTTCCCCAGGATAAACAGGCCCAGCTTGCTTACTCTTTCCTCATAAGATAGATGCTCCAGTTCCTTCATCATCTTTGTGGCAATAAGCTGGTCACTTTCTGCAAGTTCCACAGCCCTCTTGTCCTGTGGAGCCCACAATATTTCTGCCCATAAGAGTTCAGGTGTGGCCTGAGCAGAGCTGAGGAGAGGGGCACGATCAGCCCCCTCCATCTGCTGCCAACACTCCTCCTCATGCAGGCCAGCATCCCTCTGGCCATCCTTGACACAAGGGCACATTGCTGCCTCCTGCTTGACCTGTTGTCAAGCAGACCTCCCAAACCCCTCTCCACAGAGCTGCTTTCCAGCAGCTCCACCCCTAATCTGTACTGGAGCCTCAAGCTATTTCCTCCCCCAGTGCAGGACCCTGCACTTGCCTTTCTTCAGTCTCAGGAGGTTCCTCTCTGCCCAACTCTCCTGCCTCTGCAGCTCCCTCTCAAAGGCAGCGCAGCTCTCAGGAGTGTCGGCCACTGCGGCCAGCTTTGTCTCATGTGCACACTTGCTGAGAGGGCACTCTGTCACCTCCTGCAAGGCACTGAGCAAATAGGTGAATAGCACCGGACCCAGTACTGACCCCCTGGGGGACACCACTAGCCACAGGCCTCCAACTAGACTCAGCACCGATTAGAACAACCCTCTGAGCTCTGCAATCCGCACACTGGATGTGTTCTCCAGCCACACACTGTCCACTCATCTGAAGCACACTTGCTGATCTTCCCGAGGAGGGTTAGGGGCAACCATGGGAATGAGCAGCTTCCTTTAAAGCCCTGCTTTTCCATGCCTGTATTCCTGCCTGCTCAGATAGCAGCAGCTCCTCCAGCACTGGGGAGATCTCCTGCTCCGTCCACCTTACCTTGATCTGAGGGCTGGCAACTCAGCTCCTTTAGCAAGCTCCGCTCAGATTTGGACATGCGTGCACAGACCTTTGTCAGTGATGCTCTGGAAAGTCTGCAGAAGGATTTGGAACAGCAACATCCACTCTTCCAAGGCAAGAGCCTTACAAAACAGCTCAGCAGAAAGCACTGTGGAGAGGGTGCTAGTGCAGCAGCCGGGAGAGCAGCCTGGCCGGCCTCTGACTGCAGCAGCTTCAGCAGAGAACTGTGCAAGTCGGGTGGCAAAAGAGCCCATCCCCAGGGAAGGGAGCAATGCGAGGCAGGACAATGGAAGGCCAGAAGGAAGGACAACTCCTCTGGGAGAATCCAAGCTGAGTAAGTCAAGAACAAAGCTCCCATCTATCATCCTGCCAGGAACTCTCAGACTTTCAGAGCATGGAGAGTAGGTGAAGAAGCAGCAGGGGAAGATTCAGCTCACCTGTTCCTATCCATGCGGCAAAGATCTGAGTAAGATGGGCAGGGCACACCCGAAGGCGTGCAGGAGCCCCTCCATTCACCCCAACCACCTGCAGACAGACCTTGTACTGCAGTGTTGAAAAATTACTCTGAATGGAGGCCGTGGAGCAGGAGAGACCCCTTCCCTTCAGGAGTCAGCAGGATTCCAGGCAGCCTGTCCCTTCAAGCAGCTGCAAAGCACCTTCCCAGAGAGGACTGTCCAAGTGGACCCTGGTGGCCCAGCCATGAGGCAGACGAGCCGCAGCTTCTGTGCAAGCAGCCTGCGTGGGGCAAGGGCTTCCCAGCACCTTTCCTGCCGACGGGGGCACTGCGCACGCCTGGGCTCTGCAGGCGTCACGCGCGCAGGCAAGGGGGCTCCCAGCACTTGCCCTCACAGCCACGGGGCTGAGCTCGCTGCCCAGCCCTCTGCTCGTGCCTCCCTGCAGGGAACACTGCTCTGCTTCGCACTTCCCCTCCAGCATTCCCTGGGCAGCAGACAAATGCCTGCCACCAATTCCCCGTGCCACCAGCCCTGCGGCTGCTTGGGAGCCACACAGTCACACAGTGCTTGACGTTGGAAGGGACCTCTCCACATCATCAGTCCAAGCCGCCCCTGCACAAGCAGGGAACCCTACAGCGTGTTGCACAGGATCACACTCAGGAGGGTTTGGAAGATGTCTAAAGAAGGAGCCTGCATAACCTCGCTGAACACCCGCTTCCAGTGCTCCGTCACCCTAACAGGCAAAAAGCTCTTCCTCATATGCACATTGAAAGTGTGTTGCAATTTGTACACATTGAAACTGTGTTGCAATTTGCACCCTCTAGCCCTTGGGCTGTTGCTGGGCTCCACCAAGAAGAGCTTGACCCTGTCCTTTTTACATCCTCGCCTCAGCTCCTTGTACCTCTTGATAAGTTTCCCTGTCACTCTTGTCTTCCCCAGGATAAACAGGCCCAGCTTGCTTACTCTTTCCTCATAAGATAGATGCTCCAGTTCCTTCATCATGCCTGCCACCAATTCCCCGTGCCACCAGCCCTGCGGCTGCTTGGGAGCCACCCAGAGCCCTCCGCGCACCTCTGGCGTCAGCCCCTTCCCAGCAGCTGCGCTCTGCCTCGCAGGGGCACTGCGGCATGCCAGCAAGCAAGCTTGGACAGCACCAAGATGCTCCTTTGGGCTGCAGCACTTTGGTGGCAGGGGTTGCACTGCTTGCTTTTGGAGGGTTTCCATCAATGGGAGGGCTACACCTGGCAGCACCTTGCCCAAAGGCACCTAGCGTGTCCTTTCCCAAAGGCTGAGAATTCACCTCTGTTAGGAAGTGACTCTTTTACCCCAGTGCTGGGCAGAGATGCAGCAGATGCAGGTCCCTGCTGCGGCTGAGGGCACATTTGTGCCTGCTCTGCCCTCTGCAGCCCTAGGAAGCCGTGGCAGGGCAACCAGTGCAGATGCCGCACCAAGGCTGCTCTCAGCCACAGCACATGGCGCCTGCAAGGTGCGCGGCAGGACAAGAGAAGGAGCCCAGCAGCGCACCTGGGGCTCCCAGGACACCACCAACTCGCAAGGGCTCTGCTGAGGACATGCACACCTGGCCCCGGGACACAACGCCCTTTGCGCTCATTGCGCTACCAAGGAACACGTCTCAACCATGGAAAACAAAACT